>NC_056743.1:287270919-287563419 GCF_019279795.1 Protopterus annectens
TATGCTGCACAACTGAAAGAACTCCAGTTATATTCAGTTGCATCAGCTTGCTCAGAGGTGACCTATGCCTGACATACAAGGCCATGTCAAACCCAGATTTGATGAATATGCTTCATCTCAAAAAATCTAGATCCCTCAGAGCCACAAGGGCGGGTGACTTAAACCTCGACACGATTATTAATAGGACGTGCTGGAGGGATAGATTCATCACCCAAAGACTCCCTATGCTGTGGAACAAAATCCTGGTTTATGTGAGGCAGAGCACCTCGCTGGCCTTGTTCAAGAGGAATCTTGACCAATGGATGGGAGATCGCAGATACACCCCAGGGGTTACCTCAGTGTCACTGCTCGACAGAGGCACAGCTAAATAATGGGCATAGTTTCTCCAAACTAAGGGGTGGCGTAAGCCACAAAACTATGGGCTAGGCTTATAAATGCCCTCGGGCAGATAGCCTAGTATGAACCTATGAACCTATGAACCTATGAACCTATAAAATCCTTGCCCCTGTTCTTGCTGTGGTACTCTTTAAATAGCTCCCATATCCATGAGAGCAGCAATTTGTTTTTGTGCCTCTGCCCATTGGTTTTGTGGCAGGTTTGGCATACCTTTTGGTTTTGGAAGCGTGTGAAAGTGGAACCTGTAACCCTGAGAAACAATATTCAGTACCCATTTGTCCTGGGTGATTATGTGTCAATTTTTTGAGAAAAGTGCTAGCTTTCCACCTAGGGGTGCTGCCAAAAGGTAAGTGCTTGGCATCTGTAGAGGGAAGTCATTGGGACTGTTTCCTATAAGGCTGTGATTTGTCTTCTCCTCCTTTGGGGGCTGAAGCACCCCATTGTTTGGGTCTGTAGGAGCCTTGGGGCTGAGATCTGCCTCTTGGGCGTCTGTATCTGCCTCTTTGTGGCCTGTCTGACACCGGAAAGGACCAATTTTTTGAAGGCCAGCTTCTGCTAAACCTAGGTGGATGAACCTGTAAGAAATCCTTTACTGTCTGCATTTAATTTGCTTTATCCTCCATTTTCTTTAACGCCTCTTCTGCCTTAACACCAAACAAAGTATCATGCTGTAGTGGAGCATCCAATAATTTTACTTTAACATGTTCAGGTAAACTTTGTTCTTTCAACCAAGCATGCCTTTAAATAACAGAGCCTGTAACTGCGGCTCTACAAGAAGCCTCTAATGAATCAAAACCACATTGTAGTATGCTTTCCCACTTGTTCAGCTGCATGCAATAAATCCTGCATTTCCTTACTGTCAGGACTTTCTGAGTTTGAAAACATTTTCTGTTTTAACAAGGACATGAGGTACTGTTGATATTTAAGCATGTGAAACTGGCAATTTAAAGCCCTTACAGCTAAAGTAGCAGAAGTGCAAACTTTTTTCCCCCCATCTATCCAGGGCTCTGGAATCCCTATCCGAGGGGACAGGATTTTTAGCAGTGGAAGCCTTAACCTCTTTAGGACCCTGAGAAATTGTTTCTGGATCTGCAGCAGGGTTTTTGTAAAGACATTTATGAGAGTCAGAGACCCTGTAGTACTTGTCTGGCTTGACTGGTGCAGGGGGTAAAGAATCAGGAGACAGACTGGATTCAGAGAAAACATCATCAACAATGTCAAGCACAGGTGTAATAGCCAGGGGCCTGTGCTGAGGTAATAAAAGAAAGTCTCTGAGCCTTTTCTTGGATTCTGAAAAATCCTGTCTCTCCCAATGGGAATGTTCCCTCATGGTGTGCAGGGTTTCCCCAAAAGAATAATCCTCGGCGGAGAGGCTGAAGGTATAGACTCTTCTGTATCACAGTCCTCATAGGGAGGGAGAGAATATCCCTGATCAGAAGAGGAATCAGAGGAAATAGAAACCTGGTCAGAGGAATCATAGTCAGTGTCTTGCCTAGGCCTTTTGTCAGGAGGGGGATGGGAACCCTGATTAAAGTAATTAGGTCTTCTGCCATTTTAAGCATCTGTTTCTTTGGCATGGATGACTGTTCAGGAGAATGCTGTACTTGTTTCCTTGTCTTTAATGGTGTTTTTGACTTTGCCTTGGCTGAATTGTAAGCTGTGAAGGTCTGAAAACACCCTCAGAAGTCGATGCCTGCTCAGCGGCTCCGGACCCATCTGAGGGAATAGTTTCCATAGGCCCAATACCTTGAGTTTCCATAGGCCTCGGTGTCTCCACGTGGCTGTCGGATACGGCCTGTGGCTCTGAGGTAGCGTGTGTCAGGGGCTGCAAAAGCACCTCACTGAGAACCGGTGAACCGGCGACTGGCCTAGAAGAGGCTTCGTTGTCGGTTTTGGACCTCGGATGCCTGTCCTTTTCTTTGTCTTTGCGTTTTTTTATAAATTCCGGTCATCGGTTGTTCCGACGGCATTATGTAATTAAACCTTCGGCCAAAATAATGTAAAGCAAAATCTAACTGACGTTTAATAGTGCGTTTGTTGAATCTAGCACAAAACCGACAACTAGTAATGTCGTGGTCAGGGCCTAGGCAAGGAATACAGTAAGAGTGAAAGTCCTTATGAGGCATTTGCTTCCCACAAGAAATACAATTATTAACTTTTACTGACATCGGTCTGGAGCAAGAAAAAGTTTCCCCAAAGGGGTACTTAGCTTTATTGAAGACTTCGGTTCTGAAACTCAATTTCGAAAATCTCAGGAGTCGGCCGACCGGCACTTGCGAACTGCTTTTGCTTCAGGCACCGCGCAGCAAGAAAGACTGAAGAAAATGGCGTTGGTTGCATCTTTTATATCCCTGGCGCACTGACGTCAGGGAAGAGGTGACAGCAACCTATGCCGGACCAGGACTTTGGAACTCGGGCCGACTGCGGGTAGCCTGCCAGCAAGATAACCCAAGTGTAATGACTGCAACAGTGAAACACAATGAACATCTGATAATGCATAGATCCTGCCCTGAAACGTAGGTATTTCCTGCATGAATCCCTGATAGGGATGTGCAGATATGCTTCTTTTAGGTCTAGGGTGGCTAACCAGGCATCTTTGGACAGCAGAGGAAGAAGCTGCAGAAGGGTGAGCATTTTGAATTTTGATACCACCAGGAAGGTGTTTAGAATGGAAAGATCTAGGATGGGGTGCCAAGTGCCCTCTTTCCTGGGTACCAGGAAGAGTCTGGAATAAAAGTCTTGACCTATCTGTTCTGCATGAACAGGATGAATTGCCCTTATGGAGGACAGGGATTGAACTTGGTTTTGTGCCTCTGCCCACTGGATTGGAGGAAGGTCTGGGGACCCCTCTGGGGTTGGCAGTGAGTGGAAACAAAATCTGTACCCCTGGGATACAATGTTGAGGACCCATCAGTCTTTGGTGATGGAGGTCCAGTTTTTTGCATGATGGGCAAGTTTTCCTCCTAGGCGCACAAGCAATTGGGCAGAGGTGAGGAGTGGAGTTAAAAAAAACATTGTGAATTCTTTCCATAAATGGGTGGCTTAGCACTCCCTGTTTTAGAAGTGGAGGTAACTCCATTGCTTAGATCTCTGCATACCCTGAGACTATAATCTGGGGGGGGGGTCTGTTCCCCCTTGGTCTAGTTTGAGATGGCCTTGAGGGGGCTGGAAAGGACCAATGTTTCGAAGGGCAACGTCTACTGAATCTTGGAGGCTGCATTTGCAAAAACTCTTTGATTGTCTGCACAGACTTAGCTTTTTCTTCCATCTTTTTCAGAACCTCTTCTGCTTTGGTGCCAAACAGATTGATCTTGTTCAAAGGAGCATCTAGTAAGTTTGATATGACATGGTCTGGCAAGGTCTGCTCCTTAAGACAAACATGCCTTCTCAGTACAGAACCAGTGACTGCTGCCCTGCAAGATGCTTCTAGGGCATCAAAGCCACATTGCAAGGCATGCTTGCTGACTTGGCTTGCAGAATGCATAAGCTCCTGTAATTCTTTATTTTCTGCACAGTCTGTAAAGGTAAATAATTTTTGCTTAATAAGTTCCATAATATGTTGCTGGTATTTCAGCATGTTAATTCAATGCCCTAATGGCAAGAGTTGCAGAGGTGTATACTTTTTTACCCCATTTGTCTAAAGCTCAGGAATCCCTGTACGAAGGGGTGGGATTCTTAGCTCTAGTTGCTTTTATACATTTAGGCCCCTGGGAAATGACCTCTGGGTCAGCAGTAGGATTTTTGAAAATAAATTTGTGAGAGTCAGGGACTCTGTAGCACCTGTCTGGTTTCCTTGGAGAAGGGGTAAAGTATCAGGAGTTAGACTGGATTCCATAAAGACATCATCCACAACATCCTGAACAGGAGGGATAGCTAAAGGTCTATGTTGTGCCAAATCTAAAAATTCTCTGAGTCTCTTTTTGGACTGAGGATAATCCTGGCATTCCCAGTGGAAATGCTCTCAAAGTATGTAGGGTTTCAACAAAAGAAAAATCCTCGAGGGGAAGCGAGGGAAAGGAGTCCTCTGCATCTGAATCCTCATATGGAGATAAAGGCATGTCTTCATATTCAGAAACCTCAGAGTTGTCGGACTCTTGGTCAATTAAAGCTGCTGGGGACAGGTTTCTTTTTCCCTTAGCAGGGGAAGGCTGGCTTTCCCTAATCAGCATAATCAGGTCTTCTGCCATTTTAAGCATTTGATGTTGTGGCAAGGAAGCAGGTGCTTCAGTTTGTGTTGTCATTTTTTTTAGGTATAGCTCAATACACTTGGCCTTAGAAACTCGGTAGTTTTAGACAGAAATGAAGACGCGAAAGAAGTTGTTGGTTTGTGTCGAATATCAGTAATGCGAATAACTTCTTCAGTAGCCGTTGCCTGCACAGCAGCTCCGGACCCATCCAAGGTAGAGACCGCAGGTTCTGTAGTCAAAGAAAAGTCATGCGGCATACCGGAATCTGAACAGGTCTCAGTATTGGCCTGTGAATCCACTGAAGCGGGCATCAGAGGCTGTGAAAGCACCTCACTGAGAACTGGCAAACTGGTGACTAGCTTAACGGAAGCGTCATCGGCAGTTTTGGACCTGTGCATTCTGTCTCTGTCTTTATCCTTATGTTTTTTTTTGAAGATCATTAGTCAGACGGCTTACTGAAGCCATTTCGGAATACAGAGATCAAGAGCAAAAGTATTTAGTGATAATAAGGGCCTGACAATGAATGGTTCGGGCGTTGAACAAAGCAAAAAACCACCAGCGAGGTACGCTGTCGTCTGGGCCTAAACAGGTGATGCAGTAAGAATGGACATCTCAATGTGGTATTTGCTTTCCACAGGCAAGACAATTGTTAACTTTTTCTGACATCGGTTAGAGCAAGAAAAAAGGATCCCCAATGGGGTACTTAGCTTTAGAAGACTTCATGATGATTCAATTCGGAAACGAAAACTCAGGTAGCGGCTGACCGGCACTCATGCAAACTGCTTCTGCTTCAGGCTCCTCGGCAAGAAAGACTGATATAATGGTGTCGGCTGCCTGTTTTTATACCCCTGATGACCGGACGTCACTCCTGAAGCAACAGCAACTGACGCAGCAATACTAGGTCTCTGGTATTTGGGCCGACTGAGGGCTACCTACAGGCAGATAACCCAAGCGTGTTGACTGCAACAGTGAAACACAAAGAACATCAGAACCCATCAGTGATGAATGGAAAGAAGATTAACATCAGATCACTTTTTTTAAATATTACTCTAATTTACTTTAATAAGTTAATAGAATATCAGTTTTAACATGTATTTCTTGGACAATAAGAAGTATGAAACTCTGATATATGGGTTTACTGACTGTAATCCTGAATCATTTACCAGTAAAGCATTTAGCAGAACATTTAAAATATTTAAGTAAATATTTTTATTTAAGTATCAGAACCATTCTCACAGCTCACAACTGGAACCATATACTCCTTGTAAATGACAGTAATACAGCAGTTATAAGAATAAAGTACAGTTGTGTACACTTACCATAAATGTAGATGTTCGACTGTATTCATTGTTGCAGTCATTACGTTTGGGTTATCTGTCTGCAGGTAGCCCTCAGCCGGCCTGAATATCAAAGTCTTGGAATCCTGCTTCGAATGCTGTCTCTTCTTCCATGATGTCAGGTCGTCAGGGGTATAAAACAAGCAGCCGACGCCATTACATCAGTTTTTCTTGCCCCAGATATCAGGTGCCCCCACAATGGGAAGCATTTTTATGATATGTCACACCTACATCAAAAAGCAAATACACCAGAAAGCTTAAAAACAAGAAGTAAATGTAGAGCCAAGAGAAGTCAGTGGGGTGGTGGGAGGGTAACCAGGACTGCAACAGTGAATACACTTGAACATCTACATTTATGGTAAGTGTACACAACTGTACTATGTTCTTCATGTTTCACTGTTGCAGTCATTACATTTGGGTAGATTCCCAAAACTAAAGAAGGGAGGAGAAAGTTAGAGCTTTAGGGCCAGCTATTAAACCCTGCAAGACTGCAGTGGCAAAACCAGCTCTGGATTTAGAAAAAATGGGCATATGGTAATACTTGGTGAAGGTATGTACAGAGCTCCAGGTAGCAGCATCTAGGATGTCCCTGGTAGGGACTCCTCTGAGAAAGGCTGTAGAGGTAGATGCAGCCCTGGAGCCCTGGTGGAATGTGATCTTCTCCCCTGTGGGATAGGTTTTCCATGGTGCTTATAGCAGAAATGAATGCAATGGGCTATCCATTTAGAAATGGTTTGCTTTGAAATGGCCTTCCCCTCTGCCCCTGCAGCAAAGCCAACTAGCAGCTGTTCAGATTTTCTGAGAGGCTTAGTCCTGTCCAAAGAAAATCTAAGTTGCCTGTGCACGTCCAAAGAGTGCAGTATTCGTTCACCTTTGTTTTGTGGAGTAGAGAAAAAAGTAGGCAAATGAATGGACTGATTTAGGGCCACACTACACACCAACTTGGGCATAAAGGAAGGATTGGTCCAGAGGGAAACCCTGTCTGCATGGAAGATAATGAAGGGCTCAGCTGTCATGAGGGCCTGTAATTCAGACACTCTTCTAGCTGAAGTGATGGCTAGAAGGAAGGCTGTTTTCCAGGAAAGGAATTTCAACTCTGCAGTAGCAGCTGGGTCAAATGGAGGAAGAGTGTGCTTTTCCGATACAAAGTTAAGATCCCAGGCTGGAGTAGGGGCTCACCTGGGGGGTCTTAGATTTTTGGCCCCTCTGAGGAACTGCCTTAACAGTGGGTGAGAGAAGAGGGGTAGTTCAGTAATATAATGTGCTGAAATGGCAGAGGCATGAATTTTGATAGACAAGAAGGCTAGGCCCTTGTGGAGCATTTCTGTCAAGTATTGAAGGCTATGAGGTTGTCACCTCACAGTAAGATGCTGTCCGGTTCGATTCTCAGCTAGAGTGTCTTCTGCGTGGAGATATGAGTGAATGGGCATACCTTCGTTGAAGGTTGTGCGTCAGGGCTGGTAACTCGGCATGTAAAAATCAACTACCAAACATTAGCAGACCGGAGTTCCGCTGTGGCGACCCCTAACCGGGAAAAGCCAAAAGACACAAACAAACTGAAGGCTATGAGGTAAGCTGGGCACCGTAGTGCCCATCCCCTGAATCTGGCTCCAGGAACAGTATCTTTTCCACTTTTCAGCATAGGATTTTCTAGTACTAGGTCTCCTTGCTTCCAGAATGACATCTAGCACCTGTTTACTAAGGGAGGCTATTGGAGAGCTCAGGGAATTAGCGAGGCTCCAAGGTTCAGCGTTTGAAGCTGAGGGTGCAGAATCTGGCCCGCCTGCTGGGACAGCAGGGAAGGTGTCTAAGGTAGGTGCCATGGATCCAGCAGTATCATACTACGCAAGAGAGGGTACCAGTGCTGGTAAGACCAGTCTGTTGCAATCAGTATTGTCCTTGGTTTGTCCTGTTTGATCTTTAGCAGAACCTTCTGGAGTCCCCCATTTTTTCCTCAAGAGGTTGAATATTTTTGGTTCCAGTTTCCATTCGTGTGGGTCCATGCGATTTCTGCTTAGGTCGTCTGACAGTAAATTTAGATTGCCTGGCAGGAACTGAGCTTGTAGGTGCACTTGGTAGCTCACGGCTGTGTTCCACAGAGCCATGGTTAGTCTGCAAAGAGGGTACAAGTGGGTTCCCCCCCTGCTTGTTTATGTACCACATAACTGTGGTGTTGTTTGTCTTCACCAATAACTGTCCTGGAAGGATGTGGTCTTTGAAGGCTGTCAGGGAATTCTGTACAGCTGACATTTCTTTTTGGTTGATATGTAGGTGCATCTGACTTGGGTTCCATTTGCCCTGAATGCACCGTCCTGCCAAGTGAGCCCCACATGCACAGTCTGATGCGTCTGTAGTCAGGGTTTGGGTGGCAGGGGGTAGATTGAAAGGGAGCCCCTTGTTTAGGTTGCAGGCCTCTGCCCAACAAAGGAACTCTGTCTTTATACAAGGAATGATAGGGATCATTGTCTCCAGGTCCAGGGAATGTTGACACCATAGGCTTTTTAGATACCATTGTAGTTTCCTCATATGCAGTCTTGCATATGGAATTAGTAGAATGCAACAGGCCATGAATCCCAGGGCTTGCAGGATTTTCCTTGAAGATAGCTGGGTCTTTGTGGCCAGTAGTCTGAAGTAAGCTGTCAAATAAACTTGTTTCTCTGGCGTGAGGTAAGCCATCTGGGAAGTTGTGTTCAAGCTTGCTCCCAGGAATACTATTTGTTGGCAGGGTACTAGATGAGATTTCTTTTCATTTATGGTGTACCCCAGCAAGGTTAGAAGTTTTTTTTACAAATGCCAGATGTTTTAATAGCATGTCCTGGCTTTCTGCATGAATTAGACAATCGTCCAGGTATGGGTATATTTGAATATTTCTCTGCCTGCAAAATGCAATGGCTGGAGTTAGACACTTTGTGAATACCCTGGGCACAGTAGATAAGCCAAAGGGAAGTGCAGAGAAAGTACAGTTGTGTACACTTACCATAAATGTAGATGTTCGAGTGTATTCACTGCTGCAGTCATTACATTTGGGTAATCTGCTGGCAGGTTGTCCTCAGTCGGCCTGAATTCCAAAGTCTTGGGTCCTCCGTCGGTTGCTGTCTCCTCTTCCATGATGTCAGGTCATCAGGGGTATAAAACATGCAGCCGACGCCATTTTCTTTAGTTTTTCTTGCCCCAAATGTCAGGTGCTCCCAAAAAGGTAGTAAATATATAGATATATATATATATATATATATATATATATATATCTACATGCATCAATATAAACTTTACCTTCATCTACAAGCCAATATACCACATAGGTTGTAGAAGACAGATAAGGAAAGATAAACTCCAGAATGACAGGGGGATGGCGGGAGGGTAACCTGGACTGCAACAGTGAATACACTCGAACATCTACATTTATGTTAAGTGTACACAACTGTACTATGTTCTTCGTGTTTCATTGTTGCAGTCATTACATTTGGGTAGAATCCCAAAGCTATGGTTGGGAGGCTGGAGCTAAACAGCATTAGGAGCGGCTATAAGGCCCTGCAGAACTGCAGTGGCAAAGCCTGCCCTGAATTTAGAGTAGAGAGGCAAGTGATAATGCTTTGTAAAGGTGTGAACAGAACTCCAATAGCAGCCTCTAGAATGTCTTTGGTTGGTACTCCCCTTAGAAAGGCTGCTGAAGTAGCTGCAGCTCTGGTGAAATGAGACCTAATACCCTTGGGCACAGGTTTACCATGGTGTAAGTAGCAGAAACAGATGCAGTGGCTTATCCACTTTGAAATTATCTGCTTTGAAATAGCCTTGCCTTCTGATCCTGCAGCATATGTCACTAGTAATTGCTCAGTTTTTCTTAGAGCTTTAGTCCTGCTTAAGTAGAATCTCAGCTGTCTGTGTACATCCAAGGAATGCAGAATTATCTACCCCTTTTTCTGCGGATTTGGATAAAAGGTTGGCAGATGAATTGTTTGGTTAAGAGCCACACTGGAAACCACCTTAGGTATAAAAGTAGGATTAGTCCTCAGAGATACCCTGTCTGGGTAAAATATGACAAAAGGCTCTACAGCCATGAGGGCCTGTAGCTCTGAAACTCTTCTTGCTGAAGTAATTGCTAGTAGCAGAGCTGTTTTCCATGATAAGAACTTTATATGAGCGGTAGCAGCTGGTTCAAATGGAGGCAGGGTGAGCTTTTCCAACACATAATTGAGGTCCCATGCAGGCAATGGTGATTTTCTAGGAAGCCTTACATTTTTTTGGCTCCTCTAAGATACTGCTTTAGTAAAGGATGAGAAAAGATTCATGGCTCTGTATTGTAATGAGCCAAAATGGCAGAGGTATGGATTTTAATTGATGAGAAAGATAGGCCTTTGTCATGCATCTCAGTTAAGTATTGCAATATCTGAGGAATATTTGGTTCTGCTGTATCAATTCCTTGTGCTTGATTCCAAGCACAGAATCTCTTACATTTGTCAGCATAAGATTTTCTAGTATTAGGCCTTCTGGCTTCCAAAATGACATCCATCACAGCTTTACTGAGAGATGTTGTTTGTATGACTACATGATCAGCCATGCTGCCAGGTTCAGAGTCTGTAGTTGATTGTGCAGGATTTGACTGTTTTGCTGGGACAGTAGTTGTGATCTTTGAGGCAAGGTCCAAGCTGGGTATTGAGACAAGTTCCTTAGGATTGGGTACCAGTATTGGCGGGGCCAGTCCGGGGCAATTAGTATCATCTTTGGTATCTCTTGTCTGACTTTTAGGAGAACTTTGGGGAGAAGAGGCAGAGGAGGAAAGGCGTAAACTGATTTTCCAACTGAAGGACAGGGCGTGCACTTTCCATGCTTGTCTGTGATAAGTCCTTGTGCAGAAACTTTTCAATTGATAATTTTGAGGAGAGGCAAACAGATCTATGTCTGGGCTCCCCCATTTCTCTGTTATCATGCCGAAGACTTGTGGATTTAGTTTCCACTCATGAGGATCCATAAGGTTTCTGCTTAAATCGTCTGCCAGAGTGTTATGTATTCCTGGCAGGAATTGAGCTTGAAGATGTATTTGGTAGGTCAAAGCTGTGTCCCACAGTGCCACAGCTAATCTGCAAAGGGGGTATGAGTGTGTGCCCCCTTGCTTGTTTATATACCACATGACTGTGGTGTTGTCCGTCTTTATCAGTAGTTGTCCTGGATGAAGTAAGTCCTTGAAGGTACTTTTTGGCAGATCTGGCCAACCATTTGCCATTGGCAGAGTGTGAAAATGGAATCTGTATCTCTGTGATACGATGTTTATTTCCCACTTGTCCTGGGTTATTAACTGCCACTTTTGAGCAAAAATTGCTAATTTTCCCCCCTGTGGGTGCTGCCAAAAGATAAGTGCTTGGTGTAGGCAGAGGGAAGTCATTGGGATTGCTTTCTGTAGGTTTGCACTTTATCTCCTCCAGATTTGGAGGTGGAAGCACCCCATTGCTTTGACCTGTATGAATCTTGGTATCTGGAACCCTTAGCGCATCTGGACTTGCCCCTTTGAGCTCTGTCTGACACAAGAAAGGACCAATTTTTTGTAGGCCAGTGTCTACTGAATCTTGGTGGCTGCACTTGTAAGAAGTCTTTAACAGTTTGCATAGACTTTGTTTGGTAACCTCTTCTGCCTTAATACCAAACAGAGAATCATGCTGTAAAGGTGCATCTAGCAATTTAGCTTTAACATGATCAGGCAAATTTTGTTCCTTTAACCAGGCATGCCTCCTAATCGCAGATCCAGTAACTGCGGCCCTGCAGGAGGCCTCTAAGGAATCAAAACCACATTGCAAAGTATTCTTTCCAACTTGTTCAGCTGCATGCAATACTTCCTGCAATTCTTTATTTTCTGCACATTCTGAAATCAACATCATTTTCTGTTTCAGCAATCCCATAACATGTTGTTGGTACTTAAGCATATGAAACTGACAGTTTAAGGCCCTGACTGCCAAGGTTGCAGATGTATAAACCTTTTTTTCCCATCTGTCCAGTGTCCTTGAATCTCTGTCAGAGGGGGTAGGATTTTTTGCTGTTGAGGCCTTAACTCCCTTTGGACCTGTGAAATAGTTTCAGGATCAGCAGCAGGGTTTCTAAATAAAAACTTATGTGAGTCAGGGACCCTGTAATATCTGTCAGGCTTACTGGGAGCCGGAGGTAAGGAGTCAGGGGTCAAGCTTGACTCCGAAAACACATCATCCACAATGTCTAAAACAGGGGGAATGGCTAAAGGCCTCTGCTGAGGGAGAAGAAGGAAATCCCTGAGCCTTTTTTTTTATTCTGAAAAGTCTTGACTCTACCAGTGGAAATGCTCCCTCAAAGTATGCAAGGTTTCTCCAAATTAATAATCCTCAGGAGGAGATGCAGATGGAATAGACTCCTCAGCATCAGAATCCTCATAGGGAGGTATAGATAATTCCAGATCAGAAGAGGAATCAGAAGAAATTGAAACCTGATCTGAAGATTCATAATCAGTGTCTTGCCTAGGTCTCTTATCAGGAGGGGAATGGGTACCCCTGATCAAGGTAATAAGGTCTTCAGCCATTTTGATCATTTGTTTTTTAGACATAGAGGCCTGTGCACATGGCTCATGCGTCAGTTTTTTAGTTTTAGAAGTTGCTTTTGTCTTTGGTTTTGCAGCTGTTGTCGGTTTGATATATAAATGATGAGGTCTGAATACACCCTCAAAAGCCGGTGCCTGCTCAGCGGCTCCGGACCCATCCGTCGATCCAATACCTTGAGTATCTTGTGGCATGCCGGACTCCACATGGGTGTCAGTAGAGGCCAGCGACTCAAAGGTAGCGGGTATCAGGGGCTGCGAAAGCACCTCACTGAGTACTGGCGAACTGGCGACTGGCTTAGTAGAAGCTTCATCGTTGGTTTTGGATCTTGACTGCCTTTCTCTGTCCTTTTCTTTGCGTTTTTTATGTACTCCGGTAGTCGGATTGCTATCTGATGACATTTCTGGGTAGTTAAATCTGCGTCCAAAATACTTTGATGCAAAAATATACCGATGCTTAATAGTGCGCTGATTAAATCTAGCACAAAACCGACAGCCAGGCACGTTGTGATCAGGGCCTAAGCAAGAAATACAGTATAAATGGAAATCCTTATGAGGTATTTGCTTCCCACAAGTAATACAATTATTAACTTTTTCTAACATCGGTAAAAAGCAAGAAAAAAGTTTCCCCAACAGGGTTACTTAGCTTTAGTGAAGACTTCGGCTCTGAAACTCAAACTCAAATATTTCAGTAGTCGGCCGACCGGCACTTGCGAAATGCTTCTTCTTCGGGCACCGTGCGGCAAGAAAGACTAAAGAAAATGGCGTCGGCTGCATGTTTTATATCCCTGACTACCTGATGTCATGGAAGAGGAGACAGCAAATGATGCAGGACCCAAGACTTTGGAATTCAGGCCGACTGAGGGCAACCTGTCAGCAGATTACTCAAATGTAATGACTGCAACAGTGAAACACGAAAAACATCTGATAGTGCAATGAGTCTGCTCTGAAGCATAGGTATTTCCTGCAAGATTCCCTTACTGGAATGTGCAGGTAAGCTTCCTCTAAGTCTAAGCTTGCCAACCAGGCATCTTTGCCTAGCATACGAAGCAGTTGAATTTTGGGATTACCAAAAAGGTGTTTAGAACAGAAAGGTCCAGGATAGGGTGCCAGGAGCTGTCCTTTCTGGGTACCAGGAAGAGTCTTGAGTAAAAACCTTGCCCCCTTTCTTCTGCTGGGACAGGCTGAATAGCCCTGATGCTTAGAAGAGAGAGAACCTGCTGTTGAGCCTCTGCCTACTGATTTGGGGGTAGGTCTGGCCAACCGTTTGGGGTTGGTAAGGTGTGGAAATGGAATATGTATCCTTGGAAGACTATATTTAAAACCCATTTGTCCTGGGTAATGAGTTCCCAGTTTTTTGCATGCAGGGCAATCTTCCCCCTAAGGGAGCAGGCAATTTTTCCATAGGGGGGTGTCTTACTACTTCCAGCTTTGGAAGTGGAAGCCCACCACTGCTTAGGCCTGTTTGTGCCTTGAGACTGTAGCCTAGGTGGTCTGCTGTCCCTGGGTTTGGACTGTGAAGTTCGGGAAGAGACTGGAAAGGACCAATTCTTAGAAGGCCAATGCCTACTAAATCCGGGAGGTTATACTTGCAGGAAATCTTTAACAGTTTGCATAGATTTAGTTTTTTCCTCCATCTTTTTAAGTACTTCTTCTGTTTTGTTTCCAAACAGGTGGTCTCGGTTTAAGGGAGTGTCCAGTAATTTAGCTTTAACATGGTCTGGCAAGTTTTGCTCCTTAAGCCAAGCATGCCTTCTAAGTACAGACCTGGTGACAGGAACCCTGCAAGATGCTTCTAAAGAGTCAAAACCACATTGCAAAGTATGCTTACCAACTTGTTCAGAAGAATGCATTAAATCCTGTAATTCTTTATGTTCAGCACAGTCAGGAATCAACATCATTTTCTGTTTAAGTAGTCCCATAATATGCTGCTGATACTTTAACATATGAAACTGGCAGTTTAAGACCCTAATGGCCAAAGCAGCAGAAGTATATACCTTCTTACCCCATCTGTCAAAGGCCCTGCAATCTCTATCATAGGGGGTAGGGTTTTTGGCAGCAGTAGCCTTAATGCCTTTAGATCCTTGGGAAATGGTCTCTGGGTCCACAGTAGGATTCTTGAAGAGGAACTTGTGACAGTCAGGAACTCTGTAGTACCTGTCAGGTTTTCTGGGAGCCAGAGGTAAGGTGTCTGGGGCCAGGCTAGATTCCAAAAAGGCATCATCTACAATGTCCAAGAAAGGAGGGATAGCTGAAGGCCTGTGTTGAGGGAAGAGTAAGAATTCCCTAAGTCTCTTTTTGGAGTCAGAGTAATCCTGGTTTTCCCAGCAGAAATGCTCGCTAAGAGTGTGCAAGGTTTCACCAAAAGAAAAATCTTCTGAAGGGGAAGCAGAGGGAATGGAATCCCCTGCATCAGAATCCTCATAGGTAGATAAGGGCTAATACTGGTAATCAGAAGAAACAGAAATTTCGGAATCCTGATCAGAAGAATCAGAAGGAAAATCAGTTCTAGGTCTCTTAGAGGGGGAAGGATGGCTTCTCCTAATTAAAGTAATAAGGTCTTCAGCCATTCTTATCATTTGTTTTTTAGGTATATGGGCCTGACCATGTGCTTTGGACGTCAGTTTTCTAGGCATTGGTCGAGTTTTAGGCCTTGAAGAAGAAGATGGCGTTGGTTTGAAATGCAAGTCTGTAGGCCTGAATAAACCCTCCGAAGCCGGTGCCCGCACCGCAGCTCTGGACTCATCCAAGGTAGAAAAATCCCCAGGTTCCATAGTCGAAGAAGCATCTCGCAGCATACCAGACTCCTAATGGGTCTCAGCAGAGGCCTGTAAATCTGAAGTAGCGGGTATCAGGGGTGCAAAAGCGCCTCACTGAGTACCAGCGAACTGGCAACTAGCTTAGCGGAAGCATCGTCGGCAGTTTTGGACCTATGCGGTCTGTCTCTGTCTTTATCTTTATGTTTTTATGGAATATCGATAGTCGGATGGCTTACCAATGACATTTCTGGATAATTAAACCGAGAACCAAAATAATTTGCTGCAAAAACAGACCGACGATGACTAGTTTGGGGGTTGACTAAAGCACAAAACCAACAGCAAGGGACATCATGGTCTGGGCCTAAGCAATGAATGCAGTACGAATGATAATCTTTATGAGGTATTTGCTTTCCACAGGTAAGAGAGTTGTTAACTTTTACTGACATTGGTTAATTACTGACATCAGTTAAAGAGCAAGAAAAAGGATCCCCAACAGGGTACTTAGCTTTTTTGAAGACTTCGGTTCTGAAACTTGAAAACGAAAATTTCAGGAGCTGGCCGACTGGCACTTGCCAACTGTTGTGTTTCGGGTACCGCATGGCAAGAAAGACTGATGTAATGGCATCTGCATGTTTTATACCCCTGACGATCTGACGTCATGGAAGAGGAGACAACATCCGACGCAGGAATCCAAGACTTTGATATTGAGGCCGACTGATGGCTACCTGCAGGCAGACCCTCCAAATGTAATGACTGCAACAGTGAAACGCGAAAAACATCTACTTCTTTGCCCTTGGTAAATTCAGCAAATCGCTGAAATGATTTTCAGTGAAGTGCGGTCAATGTTTAGGTGTTAACTGAAATCGTATTTTGGCAAACTAATACAGACTCATATTGTCATGCTCCAGACTCTAACAGCATCTGTAGATTCATTACAAAAATCACTTTTCTGTGAGCATCACTGTATCACCCTAGAAAAAGCCACATGACTACCCATAAAACAAAGATCTAACCTGCTTCTAAGGATCCCAACCATACAAACTACTCCAACTGCACACATTTACTCTCCTAGCAGCTACAACTCATGACAATCCTCCTCATAACAACCTGAGACACTACTCACAAGTTGCTCCAACTCTCATTAACCATAGAAGTAAACTCCACAGCCCTGCGTTCTCCTGTCAGGCATCTTCTCTTTGGCAAGCTCCCCAGTCGACATTAAGGAAATTAGCACTTATTCCAAATTCAGAATATAACTGAAAAAACATTTCCTCATCCAATCCAAGTATTCCTGCTTCAACACAGGGCATATCACCTAACCCCCCTTTGGAGTCTCTTCTCCTCTCTCCTGACTCACTGAAGATTGAACTGCTTTAGAAATGAATGTATACAATGTACATTATTCAGTGCTTGACTGTACATTGCACTGTGCTTGTTCACTGGAATGTAACACTCTGTGGTGTGTGTGTGTGTTTGTGTGTGTGCATGCGTGTAATTAGTCTGAATTACTCCGTTACTGCTTACATTTCTGCATTTATTTGTTTGTGAATTTTTTTTTATTTCTGCCAGGTTGAGCTTGAAATTGGTCAGTATTGATCAGTGCACTACCCCAATAAACAAATGTATATAAATAAATATAAAAAGGAAACAAACTTTTTACAGGGAATAGAGCAAAATTATTAGGCAAAATCAGGGACATTCTGTGAAATCAGGTTCAGTGACAGGAATACATTACTCCTCTATGAGATAAATATAAATGACTTAACCCTGCTGTTGTTTGACAAGTGCCAAACAACAGTCGCTGACCTAGTGTGGCAGAACTAGTGTTGCACAATGCACTGTTTGCTGAAATCAATGTAAAACTAGCATTGCTATGACTTATGCATGTATGTATGCCTGCTTGTGTGAGTGCATGCGTGTTGCAGTGTAAGAAGTTTAAGTAACCATTTGGTTAAAATTTGTGTGTGGTGCAGTGTATGTAAGTTTTTCATTCATTTAGTGTCACAAATACTGTCCTTGCACATAAGTGGCCATCAGTAGTGGTTTGGCAGGAAGAGGATGTGTGTGAAAGCAAATGTTCATTGCCACTGTAGTGCAGTGAGTAGCCTTGCCACTTCATGATGCTTTGCTCTGGTTGTGTTCTTGGCTATGTTTTTTTTTCCTATGTGGAGTCTACGTGCCCTCCGTGTGTGTGTGTGTGTGTGTGTGTGTGTGTGTGTGTGTGTGTGTGTA
Source organism: Protopterus annectens (assembly GCF_019279795.1). Taxonomy (NCBI): domain Eukaryota; kingdom Metazoa; phylum Chordata; order Ceratodontiformes; family Protopteridae; genus Protopterus; species Protopterus annectens. The sequence goes on from NC_056743.1 coordinate 287,288,381, forward strand.
TATCTGTACATGTGCTCTTGTTTCCTGCAGTACCTCAAAAACATGCAGCACATGAAATGGAATTCCTCCAGCTTCAGTGAAGGTGAACGTGCAGTGTGTGTATGTAAAAAATATCACTGTTTATCTGTGCACACACAATAATGCTGGGCACATACATAACTCTTCTGAACAGCAGTAAAAATGCAGCTAACAAGTAATTATACTTCAAAAATAAAGCATAAAATATGTGATAATGTGAGGTAGTGCTAGCTATGCCAAGATAAGTAGGGCAGTGGATGTGTAACATATGCCAGCACAGCTAGCTGGAGTTTTATACAGAATTATATGTCATTTGTATATCAAGCGGATTTGTACAGATGTTTATGTTGAAAAATGTATTTGTAAAGCTGCTTGAGTTAAAAATGTACCAACAGTGAGTCCTGCTGGACAGAAAAGAAATACACCTGTATGTCAACAGTGTATTGTAACTGTTAAAATTAATGTATTGTAACAGAAGATATTGGAAGAGAACAGGTTATTCTCAATCCAGCTAATTTTGAAAAATAGCCTGAAATTAAATTATCTGGTTTAGGCTATAAAGACTGTACCTTACAGTTTTGACTGTAGCCAGAGATGAAATGTCTGTGAAACCCAGGACTAGGAAATCCTACTATATTGTCCACAGGGGTGAACTAATTACTACCCCAAATGCTATAAAAAGAAGTTATGTCCTTACCATAACGTTCCATGTGGAGTGTTCATCTCGCCTTTGTTCTTACACATGGGTGTCGGAGCCGATCCTCGGCTCCAAGTCGGCTGCTTAGCAAAGCTCTGCATCTAGGAGAAGCTCGAGACCAACCTACCTCCCACAATTCCCTCTGCCTCTACCTCAGATCTAGTTTGCAAAACAATACCAGATCCAGCAATAACCAAGGTAATCAAGTATAACAGGGATAACTAAGTATACAAGGAGTGGACACTAGCTCAAGCCAGTAGAAACAAGAGAGAGACCACTAGTGGGAGACAAACAGACCAGACTTCTAAACCCGTACGTTCTTCCAGACCTGAGGGTGGGAGGGTGGGGATGTAAGAACAAAGGCGAGATGAACACTCCACATGGAACGTTATGGTAAGGACATAACTTCTTTATGTGAGAGTGTTCAATCTCGCCGTTTGTTCTTACACATGGGGTAGCATCCCTAGCTCCGTTACCCTGAGTGACTCATGGAAGAACGTTCCTGAGCACAGTGGAACCAAAAGATGCTCTATCCCTGGAAGTCCTATCAACTTTATAATGAGTAATGAATGTATGCGGTTTAGACCAAGTGGCGGCTGCACAAATAGTGTCCAAAGGCAGACGAGCCGCATGAGCCAGAGACGTGGAAACTGAACCTAGTAGAATGTCCCTTTGGTTTGGTGGACAAAATCTGGCTTGAACCAGAATACACGAAGGTTATACAATCAGTTAGCCATTTAGAAAGTGTGCGCTTCGTCACTGCCATGCCCTTTTTATTGTCCGCAAAGGCTATAAACAGTTGGTCCGTTTTCCTATGGTCCTTAGTTCTATCCAGGTAGAATCTGAGTTGTCTATGAACATCCAATTTGTGTAACATGTATTCCAACTTGTTGGAGTGGTTCTTGAAAAATGTAGGAAGCTCAATGGACTGATTAATGTTGTTAACTGAACAGACCTTAGGGAGAAAGGAAGGGTTGGTGCGTAATGATACCCTGTCAGGGTGAAAAATTAAATATGGCTGTTTGATGGAAAGTGCCTGAAGTTCTGATACTCGTCTGGCTGAAGTGATAGCTACTAGGAAAAGAGTCTTCCAGGACAAGAACTTTAAGGGACAGGAAGAAGCTGGTTCAAAGGGTGGTAAAATTAACTGGGACAAAAGTAAATTTAGATTCCAAGGAGCTGTAGGTTACCTAACTGTTGGTCTGAGATGAAAGGACCCTTTCATGAAGGCCTTACAAAGCCTATGAGCCATAAGAGGAGCTCCGTTTTCTCCTATGTGAAAGTTGGAATAGCAGCCAACTGAACTTTCAAAGTGGCAGTAGAGGCTCCTCGGTGAAACAAAATGGACAGGAATTCCAAAATCTTGTTTAGGGGGGCTACTAAAGGATCCAAATGTTGTGTAGTCGCCCAGTAGACGAAACGTTTCCACTTACTGGAATAGATTTTAGTAGTGGAAGCCTTATGGGAGGCGACCAGAATGTTCTGAACCGCTGGAGAAAGAAGATCAGACCTGGCTAAGTAGGGAAGCGGAGCAGCCAGGCTGCTAACTTGAGGGATAGAAGCGACGGGTGAGGAGCTGCTGACGAATGAGTCAGCAGATCTGGCACTGGGTCCAGAATCCAGGGCTCCTGCATTTGGTGGGCTTGAAGAAAGGGGAACCAAATCTGTCATGGCCAGAATGGGGCAATGAGAATTATAGTCCTCTCCTGGTCTTTGGCTTTCTGAAGAAATTTTGGGATCAGTGGTATAGGAGGGAAAGCGTACAGGAGACCCGGGGGCCAATCGTGAATCAGAGCGTCCCTGGGGACATCCCCTGGAGGGGGTAAAAGGGCAAAGTAGCTTCTGCATTTGGTGTTCATTGGAGACGCAAACAATCACAGCAAGGCTGGCCCCATTTGCGGAAAATCCTTTCCGCCACTTTCTGATTGAGGGACCACTCGTGAGGTAACAGGATGGCTCTGCTCAACCTGTCCGCTATGACGTTGAATAACCTCGGGATGTGCGTTGTTATTAGAAAGCGACCCATGGACTCTGCCCATTGCCAAATTCTCATGGCCTCTCTGCACAACTGGTAAGACCTGGTTCCTCCCTGTTTGTTTATGTACCAGACTACGGACATATTGTCCGTCTGTATTGTAATAGTCCCTAGAGGTAGAAGGCGGGAGAAGTGTTGCAACGCTAGAAACACTGCCCTCATCTCTAGAACATTTATGTGCAGGTTGTACTCTAAGCTGGACCATTCACCTTGGACTGTCTGCCCCTGAAAGATGCCCCCCCACCCTATCAGGGAAGCGTCCGTGGTCACTGTGGCTGTCGGTTTGGGTAACACAAACGGTCGGCCGTTGATGAAGTTGTGATTCTGTAACCACCAAGACAGGTGTGCTTTGCAGGTATTCGTTATGTGAATCTCTTGTGTCAGTGGTAATTGCTGGAACGACCACTGTGCGAACAGCAGCCATTGGAGAACTCTCATGTGTAGCCTCCCCATGGGAACTGCAACGAGGGAAGCTGACATGAGCCCTAAGACTTTCAGGACTAGATTGGCTGGGGACTTTTTGGACAATAGGAGGAGAGATACGTGTTCTTGCAGGGAAGCTTTTCTTGTGGAGGGGAGTTTTAGAAGCAAAGAGCGGGTATCTAGATCTGCCCCTATAAATGAAATATGCTGCGAGGGCTGTAACGCAGATTTTTCGAAATTTATCAAAATCCCTAGCTGAGCACAAAGGCTGATTGTGTAGTCCCTGGCCTGTGTCAGTTGACTCTCGGTGGTGGCAGTAAGGAGCCAGTCATCCAGATATGGAAACACCCGGAATCCTAGGCGTCTCAAGTGAGACGCTACCACTGCCATGCATTTGGTGAAAACCCTGGGGGCTGAGGTTAGACCAAAGGGCAGGGCCCGAAACTGAAAGTGGCTGGCTCCCAGCCGGAAGCGCAGGTGATCTCTGGACACTCTGGCCATTTTGATGTGGTAGTAGGCGTCCCTGAGATCTACTGAGCACATCCAGTCGTCCTTCTGTAAAAACGGAAGGATCGATTGAAGCGTGACCATTTGGAACTTTTCTTTCTTCACAAATGTATTGAGAGTGCTTAGGTCCAGAATCGGCCTCCAGTCCCCTGTCTTTTTTGGAACTAAAAAGAACCTTGAGTAAGTTCCGGATCCTCTTTGGTCCGCCGGGACTGGTTGGATGACTCTTTTTTCCAGCAGCTTTGAGATTTCTATAGCTGCATGTTTTCGCAGATGGGGTGGTACATCTGGGAATCTTTTTTGTGGTAATGGGGGAAATACAAAGGGAATTTTGTAACCTCTGGTAATAATGCTTTTTACTCAATTGTCTGAAGTAAGGCTTTGCCAGGCCTGAGGGTATAAAGCTAAGCAACCCCCGACTGCCTCCAGAGCAGGACAGTCGGGCCTCCTCTCAGGAGTGCTGGAAAGGCTTCCCAAGGATGGTATCCCTGTCACCTTGGTTCTGCGGACCCCCTCTGCCGCCAGGGCGGCATCTTCCATTTCTGCCCCCTCCTCTGCCTCTGGGGGGGCATCACCCTGTGTGCCTGGGAAAGAACCCTGGGGTTTACGAAACCACATCTTTCCACCTTGTTGCCCTTTGGGGTACGGTCTGGATGGGGTGGAAAAATGGACTCCGACAGCAGACAGAGTCTTTCCCTCCTGCTCACACCGGGTTAGGGTCTCCTTTACTTTGGGGACAAAAAGAGTGGCACCATCAAAAGGGGCGTTAGTAAAGGAAGACTTGAAGGCTTCCGCAAAGGAGCACAGCCACATCCAGGATTGTCTACTAAGAGCAATCGCTGAAGCTGCAGCCCTACTCGACCCTTCGGCCGCATACGAGATGAGCCTCATGGACGAGTTCACAATAGACGTAAGGGTATTGAGCTGTGCTGTAACCTTGTCCGAGACAGCAGCATCTGTATTACCCTGGAGGGTATCTCCCAACTCCTTGACTAGATCCCTCTGTAATCGTGTGAAGTGAGTCAAGTAGTTCAGCGATCGCATGGAAAAAGTCGCTGAACTGAAAATGCGCTTCCCATATCTGTCCATGGTCCTAGAGTCTCTGTTAGGAGGATGGGCAGACGAAGAAGATTCGGACATCTCCTTTTTAGTGGCTGCGGCCACCACCATAGCGTCCACTGGAACTCCCTTAGTAAGGTATGACTTGTCCTGAGGGGCCGTTATGTACTTGTTAGGTTTCCTGGGAACTGGCTCCACTGTGTCAGATGCCTCCCACGCCCTTCGAGCAATTAACTCCATTAACTCGAAGGGCGGAGTGACCCAGGAGGAGGAAGGGTGAGCACCAAATGCCTTCAGCAGAACCGACTCATCCTCAGAAGGGGGAAGGGCCTGCCAATCACCTCTCTGCTTCAGGATCTCCAGGATGTCAGCAAAGGAGACATCCTCTGAGGGTGGTTTTGGGGACCCTTCTGACTCATCTAAGTCAGTATCCGATGTTAAAGATTCTTGTGGAGAATCTAAGTGTCTCCTCTTGCACAACTTTTTCCTCAGAACGTCATCGGGAGGGGCATCCGATGAGGCCTCCGAGGAAGAGGGGGCTCCCTCTGGGAGTGGCTGAGACACTGGTGCTCTACGCTTATTTGTAGTCGTGGGTGCAGAAGTAGACAACGGACCTTTACGGGAGGGAGAAGTTGCTTCTGCTGACGTGGTTGTCTGAAAAGACAATACCTTCCTCATGAGGTCAAAGGCCCCTGGACCCCGAGCCGAGAAATCCCCCGGTTCCGAAGAATGCGGACGTATCTCCGAAGCGGAGGCCAAGGGAATTGACCCCGAGGACGGAGCCGAAGTGATCCATGCCGAGGCACCGAGGGGGAGAGTTGGTACCGAAACATCGGTTCGACTCTCGGTCCCGGAGCCAATTATAGATTGTCGGCTCCGCGAGTCCACCAACGGTTCCGACGGAGTCGAGGTCAACAGTGCCGACCGAGGAAGGGACGGTTCCGGCACCAAGGGCTCCACTATCATCAGATCAACATCCCCCGGCTCGGAAAGCTGAGTAGGCCTTGGAGGAGGATCAGATGGAGATAAGGGAAGGCCTTCGAGTCTCGACACCAATTGGGAGGAGACTGAAATGAGCTTGGACAGGGCCGTGTTCTCCATTAACTTCTGCACCACACGATCTACGTCGGTGTCGGAGAGAGGCCTGGAAGATCGAGTCGAAGGAACCGAGGACGGTACCGACCTCAATATAGTAGAAGGTGGAAGCTCTGACACCGGTTCCAAGACTCGAGGCTAGGTCACAGTAAGAAGTTCAACACTCGGCCCCGAAGTCTGTGGAACCGGTGAACGAACCTTAAACGAAGAACTCGGAGCCGATGACTTGGGCTCCGATGTCTTCAACTCCTTCGAGGACTTAGAAGCCTGGTCTGACTTGTCAAGCGCCTCTTGGAAGGCAGGCTTCAAAAGACCTCTATCCATTAGCTTCCTGCATCTATCTGTCATGACCCTTCCACTAAAAGAATAACAGATAGAACAGTCTTCTTGTAGATGGAGAGGGCCAAGACAGTAGACACAGGAGCTATGGTTGTCAGTGACAGACATCTTTTGCCCACACTGACACCTCTTAAATCCCGACTTGACTTTTTCAGACATCCTGTGAGGAAAAAAAAAAACTGTACCAATATCAGAAAAAAACACTTTGTCAAATGATTAAATGTAAGTCCACAAACACAGCAATAAAAATTGCAGAATCAATCCTAATCCAGTAAGAAGGTGGGGTAGGTCCTAAGGTAAACTAAACTATATATATATATATATATATATATATATATATATATATATATACATATATATATATATATTATATATATAAGAGAGTAGCCAAAAGGATGACCAGACCCACACACACTAATTTTATGCCAAAAAGATGAGATTATACAAGAAAAAGAAGGTAAGAATTTAGCTTATCTCCCAAAGTTGGTTCAGAGCTCTTCAAAAACGATGCGATCGGTTGCAGCGGCAAACTAGATCTGAGGTAGAGGCAGAGGGAATTGTGGGAGGTAGGTTGGTCTCGAGCTTCTCCTAGATGCAGAGCTTTGCTAAGCGGCCGACTCGGAGCTGAGGATCGGCTCCGACACCCATGTGTAAGAACAAACGGCGAGATTGAACACTCTCACATCACATGTTAACAAAGGTGTGTGTGTGTGTGTGTGTGTGTGTGTGTGTGTCATGACACACATGTGCTACATTCTGGTTCAGTTTCTAGTAATAAGGGTAGTGCAGGAGCCATAAGGCAAGTGACCAGATGTATGTTTTGTCATTCTGTAATCCAGCAATGAAATGATGTTTTAATACTAGATGAGACAGAAGTTTCAGGGCAGTCTGTTTTTGAAACCTCACAAATGTGGATCACTCGCAACACTTCATTTTGCCTTGCTCAAGTAAGTGAACTAGGGGACAGTAATAATTTAGATCAGTCAAAAAATACAATGAGATTAGTTAAGTATTGTTTTTCTGTATCTGTGTGAACCTTTCCATCTGTGTTATTTTTAATATTTTGTGTGATTGAAACTCTGCTGTCTACTATAAATAGATATTTAGTATTTTCATGTTCTTTTATTATTTATTATTAAATATATTTAAACTTTTCATAGTGGCTAGTCTTTTAGAGAATATGTTAACCTTTGACAGTACTTTTATTTAATAGGTGCCACTGGCCCCTCCTGAAAGTCTTGCTGCATCAGTCAAACACTACCATTTGTATTAGTATTAATTTACTCAGTATAATTGGGTACCCTCGTAACAGCCTTAGAGTAGCTAGCTTTGGAGTGTTCTTGTAGTACTATCTACCTTATAGTCTGCGTACAGGGTCATAGCTGGTAAATCTATTCCAGCCCAGGTGTGTGTGTGTGTGTGTGTGTGTGTGTGTGTGTGTGTGTGTGAAAATCAAATCTCAAAGACTGCATGTGTTAGCTACTTGTAGGAGGGATACAGGGCACTGGTTTCACAGAGAGGGTGATGAAGAACTTGGCTTGGAACATTCGGCAGAGGACTCAATTCTACAGATGTGATCAGTGAGGAATTTTTATTTAGGGCCTGGTGGGAGAGAGGGAGGAAACTCAGCCCCAAGATGGGAGTGTGTTCCCTGTGTGCTATTAAAGAAAATTGTGCTTGGTGCAGCAGAGAGCTGTATCTGAAAATACTGTGTGTATCTATTTTTTTCAAAGTGAAAGTCCCTCATCAGTGTCAGTGGTGATGACTGAGGCTCCTTGATTACTGGCCCAGAGCAGGGACGTCACAAAATATATCACAGAACATTCAAACATTTACAGCTTCTAGGAGTCTGGGGGGCCTCCACACCCCAGAATATAAGAAAAGATTTCGACATGGACTTAATGGTGGTCTCTGCCCTCAACAGCACCCATTCAAAAAACAGCCCTGCTCAGTGATGTGTACATAGGGTTGCTGCAGATTGTGTGCATGTGTGCGTGTGTGTGTGTGTGGGGGGGGGGGGATGGTGTGGTCATTACTTCTTTTATTTTCACCACAATCAAACCTTAGAGGTGTACACAGGAGGTCATTATAACTTGCGTTGGAGCTGGGGCAGTGTGATCATTGTTCCTTTTACTTTTCCAACAGACCTCAAAGATGAACAAAGAAATTTATTATAGCTTGTATAGGGGCAGTGTCTAGTATGAACAAAGAGGAATATTTTTCCAGTAATCGCTTCCAGTAGAGTGAGAAGGCATTCTATGTACATGTATGACAGCAATCACTTGAAATATATGGCTATGGCCATTTGATCCTCTGCTTTCATCCCAGTCTAACAACAGAGGGATACACAGGCAGTGATCATTTTTTTTTTTTGGTAAAGGAGTGTTAGGACAGAAGACACCATTCCCAAATAGGATTTGTGTATTCTCACAATTGTCTTGTTTATTGTGCACTACTATTTTGGCAGCTTTGAACATTAAACCATGGGCACAGCTTATATCTTCCTTGAAAGAAAAAAAAATAAGACTGAAATTATTTTCTCACTAATGATTTTTGCTCAGGCCATCACTGGATTAACAAGTTGTGAAAGTGCTCTAAAATACACCTCAGATCATCTATAACCCTATGACATCTAGGGGCCCTGGCTTAACTGAGTTATTTCCCAAACAGTTTATACTATGTTGGCTTGGCCAGACAAGGTGTTTTGAAAGGATGCAAGGAAAATGAAAGCTGAACAGTAACAGAAAATGTATTTCTTTAATTATAATTTCTGTTCAAACCATCACTGGATAAAAAGTGTTTTGTTAAAAGAAAAAATGTTAAAGTTCACTTCAGAGCATACAGAAAGACATGGCTTCTTGAAAGCTGAAGAACAAATAAGAAAAAGAAACAAAAAGTAATGCACGTGGTGTGGGGATCCTGGAATGAGGGGAAATATAGGGGAGTACTGGATGATATGTGTGCGAGTGTGTGTGTGTGTGTGTGTGTGTGTGTGTGGGGGGGGTAAAACGGTAGGCAGTGCCTAGTGCACCACTTCACATTGTAATGTATCATTTTTGCAACTAAATGCCAGTAACTGTGAATGTCCTTCTGTGAGATGGGTCAACACAATGTGGAACACAGGCCTGTTGCAATGTTCAGTCTGTGCATCCTAAAACTCTGAAGCATAAACTAAAAGGTTGCTTAAGAGGTGTGGCAGTGAAAGGGAGATACTTACAATTGAAGTATCCAGGGGGCCCCAACTTGAAAATTGCAAGGGCTGACAAAATGCTAACACTGGCCCCACAGGCCATAACACCTCTATACAGGTTGACCAAGTTGGCATCTCAGGTGACATGTGAGAGGGAGACATGCCTATCCCTGCTTAAGTTTACTGCACAAAATTATATTTTAGGAAACAAGATAAGTAATCTTGGATGACCATGTCTGAAGTAATCTTGTATGACCATGTCTGTAAGTGGTGGGTGTCCTTCACAATTCACCCCTCTTCACAAGCCATGCAGAGCTCAATTAAATGATTTAGTACAGGGTTATCAGACAGTCTGATGGTAATTTAAATGTTACCATCAGTTAAGTAACTGACAAAAAAGCATGCAAAAAATGTAATGGGAAAAAAAAATCGCAGACTGCAAGCCAACTTTTTACTCAAATTATTAAATATATACTCTCATCTTAGCTCCATCAGAGTTTTTCAGTGGATAACCCATTTAACATATACGTTTATTAAAATAGCTCAATTATTTTTTTGTAAAACATAATACTTACTGCTCCAGTTAGCACAGTAATGGTTAGACTTCTACTGCTCTTTAGCACTTTAACTGCCTAGAAAAGAAAATATATATTAATGGTACTTTCTGAATAGTAGCACAATATTCAGAAAAGGTCAAGAAGATGTTTGCAAAAGTGAATTACTTTTTCCCAAAAATAAAAAACATATTGTAATGTAATGTCAGTTTTCTAGTATATTTCCATGAACACACTTCTACTTAGCAGTTCATTTAAAGAGGATACAAAGGACACCTGGTGCTACAAACTGCCAGCAAATTGTAATGCATATTTACTAAATTATGATTTTTTTTTTTACTTATGTGTTAATGGATTGGGTAGGGTGGCCAAATTGACCATTTTATTTGGCTATGATCAAACCCAAGTAGTAAGGACAAACATTTGCATTTCAAGATGAACATGATGCAATCATAAATAAAAGCACAGAGAAAAAGTACAGTTGTGTAAGAACTCACCATAACAGCAGATGTCTGACTAATCACTGTTGCGGTTTTATGGGGATATCTCATCAAATACTGCTATCCATCCATACAGGATATCAAAGACTAGGCATCATTCTCTCACGCTGTACATCCAACATATGACCACAGCACCCCACGGCTATGAGATACATAAGGGACATACAGGTACAAAGTACCACAGGACTTTATTGCCCCAATCACAAAAGTCAGGAAGGCAACAAAGACAGTCAATAAAAAAAAAAAAAAAAAAATCTCAACCAAAAGAATGAAGGACAAGAAACCACCTTGGTCAAAAACAGAAAAGAAGTACTAAATTACGGGAAAGTAGAGAGAAATGTAATACCACAAAAGTGATCAGTCAGACACGGTAAGTTCCTACGCAACTGTACTATGTCCTTTCTTTGAGCACTTTCACTGTATTACTAATAAGAAGAGTCCCAAATCTTTCTGTGTCCAGGGAGGAAGAATAAGGAGTACAGTTGGAAACTAACATACCTTGCAAGATGGACCTAACAAACTGGCTCAAGCCCTAGAAATGGCATCAATTGTATAATGCTTGATAAAATAAGTATAGAGGACCAAGTAGCAGCTTTCAAAATAGATCTGGAATCAAGATATTTGAACAAGGCACCATAAGAAGCAAATGTTCTGGTAGAATGTGCTCTGACCAAACCCACAAACCAGAATCTCCTTACAATGAACAAAGTAACTAAAAGAAATGGCTGAATAATTCTATACAGAAATTATTTGTTTGGAAACAGGAAGACACAACTTTGTATTATGAAAGGAAATGAAAAACTGATCTGATCTTCAGATAGACTTGGGTTTGTCAAGGTAAATCCTCAATTGTCTATGAACACTTTAAGAATGCCAAATTACATCTACCTTGTTTGCAGGGAGGGAAAACGGTAAGGAGATCTGGTACAAAGATAGCTCACTGACCACCTTAGGCATAAAAAAAGGGTTAGTCATGAGCATTTCCTAATCTTTATGAAACACCAAAAAAGGAGGAGAGGCCATAAGAGCTTGCAGTTCAGAAACTCTGATGTCAGAATTAAGGGCAAACAGTAGGACTGCCTTCCAAGTAGAACATATTAGAAAAGCAGTGGAAGCAGGTGCAACGGAGGAAAGAGTTAACTTTTCGAAAATATAATTCAGGTCCCAGGGAGGGGAATGGATCTTCTAGTGGACCTGCGGTGAAGAACAGCTTTTAAAAACTGACCTCAAAACATGAAGTCAATGGTGGATCCAAAGGAAGGCAGGGAGAAATGGCTGACAGGTATACTGCTCTGGAAGAATTTGACAGCTCAGAAGTGTGCAGCTCTCACACACAAAATAAAACTAGAAGGACACCCATTTGATATGGGTACTGACTAATTTCGGCTGCACAGTATAGAAAATCTCCTCTATATGGAAACGTAAGATTTTCCTGGCCCTGTGTAATACTTGTTATGCATCTGCTGAAGAATCTGTACTTAAAAGGTATTAAAATCCAGTCATCTACAGGGTTGGATTCAGACTCTGGAGGTTTGAATGAATTAGCAAGCCCTTTTACTTTTGTGCATTTTGTGACCAATTCTATATTGTGAGGTAACTTGCAATGATTGCCCTGTGCCAGATGAAAGAGAAGGAGGAACCAATATTGCATGGGCCAAAAGGTCGTCAGCCATACCTTTCAACCTCTTACAGCAAGAAATCTTGACAACTGCTACAATAATCGGAGAACAAGGTCCAAAATAGGGACAGATTTTAAATATTGATTTTATAATCTTAAAAAGTTGCTAGAATAACAGAATTTGTGTTAGCATGCATTTTTTGAAGCATGTAAAGTCTGAAGTGCAAATGTATGTCATTATTTACTGACTTCAATCCTCGGTGATTTGCAAAAAAAAAAAAAATTTATGAGGAACAGAACAAAAATACGAGACAGACATCTGGACATTCTGTAAAAAATCTGGAAAATTGACAGGTATGGAGTCAACAGCAATATTTTTGGCTTTAACTTTATAATTATCAAGAGAATTTTGGCAATCAGAGTTAGGGGAGGGAGGAAAGCAAAATGTCCCTTCTCCAAACTTCTGGGCGTGCAATTCTTGCAAAAACAACCTGAGTTACCTGTTCTGACAGGAGGTAAAGATATCCATCAGAGTACCTCACTGATGAACAATCTACACAAAGACCTTTCGGTTCAGCATCCATTCGTGAGGATCTGCTTGGGCTCTGCTCAACTAATCCATATCTGAGTTGTTTTTTGAAGAAATGCAAACTGCTTGAAGAAGAAGACTGTACGGCTAAGTCTCAAACAGTCAATGCCAACCTACAAAGGTGATATGATCTTGTCCCACCATGCTGGGTTATGTACCACAGACCTTTACATATTTGAAGAATGCCTGGAGTCCACAGGTGACAATGGGATTATAAGGCTAGAAATTAACACCTTCATTTCCCTGATACCTATACAGGGCTTACTGTCCTTGGACCATACTCTCTGAACCTTTACATTCATAAAACAGTTTTTCTCAGTCTGACATTTCAGAGGAACTACAAAAGGTATCTCTGAACTGAGTGATACCTGGGTGATCCACCATTTAAAGTCTCTTGATGAATGGCAAGAAAGGAATTGGGAAGTTCAGAGAATGACAATGAGGTACCACTGAATCTTCCTTATGTGGAGATAAGCCCAAAAGATTATAAGAGCAACAGAGGTCATAAAGCCTGGGCTCTCAAGATCTCATCTGCTGAGGTCACATTCAAGGGAAAAGGGGACTGACGGCATTCCTTTAGAAAGGTAACTGTTTCCTGAGGAAGAAAAGTAGTCATTAACATAGAATTGTGCCTGCAACTGAATAACACCTGATCTTGGGAGTGAACCAAACTGGATTTTTTAAAAGAAGCAGGTTTACTGTAAAGCGGAGTCTAGTAGGAGCCTGAAGATGCAAATCATCCCAGTATGGGAAATCTGAGTTCCTTGAAGTCTGCAAAAAGCAACTATTAGAGTTGGACAATTTGCTAAAACTTTGTGCCACAGAGATCCCAAAGGACAAGACAGGACAGGATAAGATCATCCTCCACAAGGAAGAGTAAACCTGTCTGGCGGACATCTGCAATAAATAAACTATATAACAAAAGGAAAAAATGCAGTCCAGGACCAAGAAGGAGCAGGTGCCCAATCGGAAACAATCTCTCCTTAGCCTGAATAAGGAAATAAGAGCACTAGTGAAATCCTCTAAAGCCAACTTTGAGTCAAAATTGACCACATCTACTAGAGACAATCATAAGTCCTTCTTCACAAATGTCCACAATCTCAAAGGAAGCACCCAGATCTGTTCATAACTTGTAGTCAAGGACACCACATACACAAATGCTGTAGATACAGCCAATCTACTTACTGACAGAGTCAGTGAAATAGTGCAGTTGTGTACATACCATAAATGTAGATGTTTGAGTGTATTCACTGTTGCAGTCATTACACTAGGGTTATCCTGCTGGCAGGCTACCTGTAGTCGGCCCGAATTCCAAAGTCCTGGTCCAGCGTCGGTTGCCTCTTCCCTGATGTCAGTGCGCCAGGGGTATATAAGATGCAGCCAACGCCATTTTCTTCAGTTTTTCTTGCCCCAGATGTCAGGTACCCCCAAAAGGGTAGGCTAAAAACATTGCTTATAAAAAACATACAGTAAAATAAACAATACCTTCATCTACAAGCAAATACACCACATAAGTTGTATAGAATAGAGAAGTAGAGATAAGTCCCAGCAAAGAAAGGGGGATAGTGGGTGGGTAACCTGGACTGCAACAGTGAATACAGTCGAACATCTACATTTATGGTAGGTACACAACTGTACTATGTTCATCGTGTTTCACTGTTTCAGTCATTACACTTGGGTTGAATCCCAAAGCTGAGGTTGGGAGGCTGGGTCTAAATAGAATTAGGAGTGGCTATGAGGCCCTGCAGAACTGCAGTGGCAAAGCCTGCTCTGGATTTAGAGTAAAGAGGTAAGTGGTAGTGCTTGGTAAAAGTGTGCACTGAACTCCAAGTTGCAGCCTCCAAAATTTCCTTGGTTGGTACTCCTCTGAGAAAGGCTGCTGCCCTGGCTGAATGTGGCCTAATGCCCTTAGGCACTGATTTGCCATGCTGTGCATAGCAGAAAGAAATGCAGTGTCCTATCCATTTTGAAATGGTCTGCTTTGAGATAGCCTTTCCTAGTGATCCTGCAGCATATGCCACTAAAAGTTGCTCAGTCTTTCTGAAGGCTTTAATTTTGTCCAAGTAGAAGTGTAGCTGCCTGTGTATGTTCAAAGAATGCAGACGTCTCTCCCCTTTATTCTGGGGATTTGGATAAAAAGTAGGCAAATCAATGGTTTGGTTAAGAGCCACACTGGATACTACCTTTGGCATAAATGTTGGGTTTGTCCTTAGAGAAACCCTGTCCAAATGAAAAATGATAAAAGGTTCCACTGCCATTAATGCCTGTAACTCTGAGACTCCTTGCTGAAGTTATTGCTAGGAGCAGAGCTGTTTTCCATGATAAGAATTTTATCTCAGCTGTATTGGTTGGCTCGAAAGGAGGCAGTGTGAGTTTTTCCAAGACAAAATTTAGGTCCCATGTAGGTATCGGTGCTCTCCTTGGGGGTCTTATGTTTTTGGCCCTTCTGAGGTACTGCCTTAGCAGTGGATGTGAAAAAATAGGAGGTTCTGTATTGTAATGAGCTGAAATGGCAGAGGCATGGATCTTAATTGATGAGAAGGATAGGCCTTTGTCCAGCATCTCAGTTAGGTATTGTAAAATCTGTGGAATATTTGGAACAAGCGGTTCAGTTCCTTGTGCCTGATTCCAAGCACGGAATCTCTTCCATTTTTCTGCATAAGATTTTCTGGTGCTGGGCCCCCTGGCTTCCAAAATGACATCCATAACTGCTTTAGAGAGAGGTGTGTTTTGAGTGGTTATATTTTTCACCATGCAGCCAGATTTAAGGTTCTAAGTTGGCTGTGCAGGATCTGATTGTTTTGTTGGGTCAGAAGATGAGGAATTTGAGGTAAAGTCCAGGCTGGGCCTTGATACAAGCTCTTTAGGACAGGAAACCAGTGCTGGCGTGGCCAATCTGGGGCAATCAGAATAATTTTGGGCTTCTCTTGTCTGACCTTTAGGAGTACCTTGGGGAGGAACGGCAATGGAGGAAAGGCATAAACTGTCAGGGTTTTCCAGCTGAATGATAGAGCATCCACCTTCCATGCTTGTATGTGATAAGTCCGTCTGCAGAATCTCTGTAGCTGGCAGTTGTGAGGGGAGGCTAATAGATCTATGTATGGGCATCCCCATTTCCTTGTTATCATGCCGAAGACTTGTGGATCTAGTTTCCACTCGTGAGGGTCCATGAGGTTTCTGCTTAGTTCATCTGCCAGAGTATTTGTCTTTCCTGACAGGAATTGTGCCTGCAGATGCACTTGATAGATCAATGCTGTGTTCCACAAAGTCATGGCTTGCCTGCAGAGGGGGTAGGAATTTGTGCCCCCTTGCTTATGTATCACATGACTTTAGTATTGTCCATCTTTAGCAATAGTTGTCCTGGATGGAGTAGATCCTTGAAGGCTGTCAGGGCATTCTGTACAGCTAGCATCTCTTTTTGATTGATATGAAGATGCATTTGGTTTGTGGGCCACGTGCCCTGAATACATTTTCCCACCATGTGTGCCCCCCAGGCATAATCTGATGCATCTGTTGTTAGTGTTTGCCTGGCTGTGGGTAAAGTGAATGCCTGTCCCTTGTTGTGGTGACAGGCCAATGCCCACCATCGAAACTTTTGTTGTAGGCAGGGAATGAGAGTAATTATTGTTTCCAGACTGTGGCAATGCTGAATCCAAACACTTTTTAAATACTAATGTAGCTTCCTCATATGCAGTCTTGCATATGGAATTAGCAGAATACAGGATGCCATGAAGCCCAAAGCCTGCAGAATTTTTCTTGCAGGTAACTGGGTTTTGTTGCCATCATTTGGAAGTAATGAGTCAGTTGCCTTTGTTTGTCTACGTGAGATAAGCCATCTGGGCAGTTGTATTTAAGCTTGCACCCAGGAATATTATCTCTTGAGAGGGCACTAGTTTTGATTTCTTTTTTGTTTACTGTTATACCCTAGGCAAATTAGTAATCTTTTTACAAACGTCAGATGCTTTAGTAGAATGTCCTTGCTCTCTGCTTGAATAAGGCAGTCGTCCAAGTAGGGATATATTTGAATTCCTTTTTGTCTGCAAAATGCAATTACTGTTGCCAGGCATTTTGTGAAGACCCTGGGCACAGTAGATAAGCCAAATGGCAGTGCAGAGAATTGGTAGTGCATTGAGCCAGCTATGAATCTGAGGTATCTTCTGCAAGATTGTCTGATTGGAACATGCAGGTATGCCTCTGAGGTCCAAAGTTACGATCCAAGCCTTCTTGCCCAGCATGGGTAGAAGTTGCTGCATTGTCAACATTTTGAATTTTGGAATGTCCAGAAAAGTATTTAGAGTAGACAGATCCAGTACTGGTCTCCAGGCTTTGTCCTTTCTGGGTACCAAGAAAAGTCTTGAGTAAAATCCTTGCCCTTGCTCTTGCTATGGTACTCTTTGAATAGCCCTCATGTCCAAGAGAGATGAAATTTGTTTTTGCGCCTCTGTCCATTGCTTGTGTGGCAGGGCTGGCATACCTTTTGTCCTTGGGAGGGTGCAAAAGTGGAATCTGTAGCCCTGAGAAACAATATTCAGTACCCACTTGTCCTGGGTGATCATGTGCCAATTTTGTGAGAAAAGTGCTAGTTTTCCTCCTAAGGGTGCTGCCAAAAGGTAAGTGCTTGGCATTGGTAGTGGGAAGTCATTGGGACTGTTTCTATAAGGTTGTGATTTGTCTTCTCTGCCTTTGGAGGTTGAAGCACCCCATTGTTTAGGCCTGTATAAGCCTTGGGGCTGAGATCTGCCTCTACGGTGTCTGTATCTGCCTCTTTGAGGCCTGTCTGACACTGGAAAGGACCAATTTTTAGAAGGCCAGTTCCTGCTAAATCTGGGTGGCTGAACCTGTAAGAAATCCTTTACTGTCTGCATTGATTTCGCTTTATCCTCCATTTTCTTTAACACCTCTTGTGCCTTAATACCAAACAAAGTATCATGCTGTAATGGAGCATCCAATAATTTTGCTTTAACATGATCAGGCAGACTCTGTTCTTTTAACCAAGCATGCCTTTGAATGACAGAGCCTGTAACTGTGGCCCTGCAAGAAGCCTCTAGTGAATCAAAACCACATTGTAAAGTATGCTTTCCCACTTGTTCAGCTGCATGCAATAAATCCTGCATTTCCTTGTTTTCAGGACATTCAGAGTTTGTCAGCATTTTCTGTTTTAGCAGAGACATTAGGTATTACTGATATTTAAGCATGTGAAACTGGCAGTTTAAAGCCCTTACAGCTAAAGTAGGAAAAGTTTAAACTTTTTTCCCCCATCTGTCCAGTGCTCTAGAATCCCTATCAGAGGGAACAGGTTTTTTTGCAGTGGAAGCCTTGACCCCTTTGGGACCCTGAGATATAGTTTCTGGGTCAGCAGCAGGGTTTTTATAAAGAAATTTATGTGAATCTAGAACCCTGTAGTAACTATCTGGCTTAACTGGTGCAGGGGGTAAAGAATCAGGAGACAGATTGGACTCAGAAAATACATCATCTACAATGTCTAGCACAGGAGGAATAGCAAGAGGTCTGTGCTGAGGCAATAAAAGAAAATCTCTAAGCCTTTTCTTGGACTCTGAATAATCTTAGCTCTCCCAGTGGAAATGCTCCCTCATGGTGTGCAGGGTTTCCCCAAAAGAGTAGTCCTCAGGAGGAGAGGCTGAAGGAATAGACTCTTCAGCATCGGAGTCCTCATAGGGAGGAAGAGAATATCCCTGTTCTGAAGAGGAATCAGAAGATATAGAAACCTGGTCAGTGGAATCATAGTCAGTGTCTTGCCTAGGCCTTTTTTCAGGAGGGGGATGGGAACCCCTGATCAAAGTAATTATGTCCTCGGCCATTTTAAGCATCTGTTTCTTAGGCATGGATGACTGTCCAGGAGAATGCTGTACTTGTTTCTTTGTCTTTAAAGGTGTGTTAGACTTTGCCTTGGCTGCTGAAGTGGTCTTGATAGTAAGCTGTGTAGGTCTGAAAACACCCTCAAAAGCCGATGCTTGCTCAGCGGCTCCGAACCCATCTGAGGGAATAGTTTCCGTAGGCCCAATACCTTAAGTTTCCAGAGGCCTAGATGTCCCACGTGGGAGTCGGAGGCGGCCTGTGGCACTGAGGTAGCAGGTGTCAGGGGCTGCGAAAGCGCCTCACTGAGAACCGGCGACTGGCCTAGAAGAGGCTTCGTCATCGGTTTTGGACCTCGGATGCCTGTCCTTTTCTTTTTCCTTGCGCTTTTTATGAACTCCAGTCATCGGTTGTTCTGACGGCATTATATAGTTAAACCTTCGGCCAAAGTAATGTAAAGCAAAATCAAACCGATGCTTAATAGTGCGTTGGTTAAATCTAGCGCAAAACCGACAACTAGCGACGTCGTGGTCAGGGCGTAGGCAAGGAATACAGTAAGAATGAAAATCCTTATGAGGTATTTGCTTCCCACAAGAAATACAATTGTTAACTTTTACTGACATCGGTCTGGAGCAAGAAAAAGTTTCCCCAACGGGGTACTTAGCTTTATTGAAGACTGCGGATCTGAAATTCAATTTCGAAAATCTCAGGAGTCGGCCGACCGGCACCTGCGAACACGCGGCAAGAAAGACTGAAGAAAATGGCGTTGGCTGCATCTTATATACCCCTGGCGCACTGACGGCAGGGAAGAGGCGACAGCAACTGACGCTGGACCAGGACTTTGGAATTCAGGCCGACTGCGGGTAGCCTGCCAGCAGGATAACCCTAGTGTAATGACTGCAACAGGGAAACACGATTAACATTTTCTCCCCTCTGTCCCCACCATCAGTAAATCAGGACATCCCCAGTACCTGCCTCCCCACCCCTTATCTCTAAGGAACAGCTCATCACTGCCCTCACAAAGGCAAAAAATACAGCCTCAATGGGACCCGATAACATCCCAGGCTGCATCCTACATGAACTCAGGCATGAACTTACAGCATCATTAGGCACCCTATTCAACCAAAGACTGAGTACCGGCTTTGTCCCAGCCAAGTGGAGGACAGCCACTGTCACCCCTTTACACAAAGTTGGAGTGTCCACTGAGCCAGGAAATTATAGACCCATCAGCCTAACTACCCTGATCTGCAAGGCCATGGAACAGAATATCATGGACCTCATTAACAGGGACACTGGCTACCTCCAAACTCTCAACCCCACACAGTTTGGCTTTGTCAAGGGGAGTTCATGCCTGTTAAATCTTGTTGACTTCTTTGGAACAGTCACCAAAGCCACAGAAGAGGGGACGATGGTGCACACCACCTACCTTGACCTGCCCCAAACCTTCAACACTATTCCCCACTCAGGCATAGTAGATAAATTCTCTCAACTAAGCATCAATCCATATGTTACCAGATAGGTAGCAAACTGGCTCACTGACAGAACCCACCTAATCAAAACAGGGAAAGCCACCTCAAGCAGTAGACCCGTAACGAGCAGCGTACCCCAGGGATTGGTCTTGGGGCCCTCTGTTATTCGAGATGTACTTCTCTGAGGTGCAGGCCAAAACCAGTGGGCGATGGCTGACCAAGTTTGCAGATGACTGCAAGTTGGGTGCAGTCATTATTTCTCCAAGTGATATGGATGTCCTCCAAGAGGGTCTCACCCAAACAAATGACTGGTGCCAGAAACATGGCCTCAAGCTGAATACCAAAAAATGCATCATCATCCCCTTTGGGGAGAGTGATGTCCCCACATATCACATTAATAACAAAATCCTAAGTACACAATCAGTAGTGAGGAATTTGGGCACCCAGGTTGACAGCAACCTGACTTTTGACTACCATGTTGCTTCCGTTGTACAGAAAGCTTTCTACATGACCCACCTCATAAGTAAGGGCATCTCATCCAGGGGAAAAGGGGTCATAAGATCCCTGTATTCTTCCCTTATAAGGCCAATTATTGAGTACAACGCCACCTTCGGCATGCACCTTGCAAAGCATATGCAGCAGCTGGAGAGACCACAGAGGTTCCTCACCAGGAGAATCCAGGGACCCAAATACCTACCATACACAACAACTCAAAGTCCTGTCCTTCTACTCAGTTTCAAACAGACTCCTCAGAGGTGACCTCTGTCTGGCATACAAAGCAATCTCAGACCCTGCCTTGATGGGACTGCTGCATATCTGCAAGTCAAGCACCACTCGAGCAACCCGTACCAGCGACCTCAACCTGGTCTGTGATATCAACAGGAGTTGTTGGCAGGACAGATGTGTCCCAGAGACTCCCCCATCTGTGGAACAGACTCCCTCTCCATATCAAGCAGAGTACCTCATTATCCTTTTTTAAATGCAACCTGGATAACTGGATGGGAAACAGAAAATTCACTCCTGGGATTCCATATGTTTCCCTGCTGGACAGGGGCTCTGGGTGCTGACTTGTCTAAACATGGGCTAAACTCTTGGTTAGGGATATAACGGCCTCAGGGCCAACAGCCTAATAACCTCCTATGATCCTCTGACAAAACACTTGATTGAAAATTATATTCTGATGAAAATTATATTCTGAAACATTAAAAACTTTCTGTGGTCCATATGAATTGGAATATGAACTATTTTTGGCCAAAGTTACTAAAAAGGCCTGGGGCAGAATCATGTGAAGTAAGGACAGCAGAGTAAACATTTTGAGTTTTGGAACTCTCAGAGACAATTTAAAAACTGACAAAGCCAGAATGGGTCTCCATTTTCCTTCTTTTCTGAGAACCAGGGAAAGCCCTGAATAGAAACGGTCTCACATCTGCTAAGCAGGAACAGTTCCATAACCCTGGAAAAATAAATACCTGAAAATTGATGAAACTGAATGATGTTGGTTTGATGGAACAGGAGGGATGCTTTACCTGTATGGAAGAGAAAGCCATGGCATCCTGTGACCACTCTGAAGGACAGAAAGAACACAGTCTCTCTCTGGTGACTGATTCCCAAACTGAAATATATAGGGAAAGTACCCTTAAAAGAGAGGTTAAGGGTAGACTGAGGTTGGGAAGGGGGTGAAAGGCAGAGGAGGACAGTCACAGGAAGGCTAGTTTGTCAGAAAATGGGGGAGGGTCGAGACACTTTAAATTATTAGTTTTGTACTGAGATCTCTTTTAGGAATATATTTTATCCTTTTGGAGTGGGGGTTACTTTTGTTCTTTACAAAAGAAGCAGCAGACTTATAAGGGTAATTCCTTTGAAACTTAAGAACAAAAGAGAGAGAGAGAGATCTGTTTAAATACTGCATTATCTTGCTTCTCTTCAGACAATTCTTAAAACTATCAGCAGCAGCAGGACCAAAGAGCGTAATCTCTATCCAGAGGGGTGTCCAAGAGTTTAGATGTAATGTTGTCCTCAGGACGAAATTGGAACCCAAGCCAAGAGAACTTTCTTAGAACGCAGCCAATATACTTGGTCACCTGGCAAGCAGAAGTGAGAAAGAAAATGCAGAAGTCTTACTCTCTGAATCAGGCATAATGGACAAAAATTTATCAAGATCCCCCAACAGTGATAATAAATACCTGGTCATATGTGTTTGATAATTAAAAACATTAAGGGCGAGAGTAGGAGGAACAAAATTTTTTTCCATACCTATTAATAGCTCTATGATCCTTATCCTTTGGGAGGGCATTGGAAGAAGGTAGCATCACATTCTAGGGGAAAGACTGTAGGTTCAGAAGAAAGATTCTTACACAAAAATTACAGGAATCTGGTACTTTATAAAATCTCTCAGGCTTCTTGGGGACTACAGGTTGAATAGTAACAAAGGTATCCAGCGAAGAATTAAGTACCAAAGGGATGGCAGAGGGTTTTGGGATCTGCACGTACATCAAGTCATAATATCTTTTAGCTGTGCCTGACACCTGTTTATCTTTCCATCAAAATGCTGCATCATTGTAACTACTGTATCTTCAAACGAAAGTTACTTCAAAGCAGACTTGAGACATACTATCTTATTTCTTAGACACATGCCCCACAGAGGAATGAATCTAATTAGTGTAAGACAAGTAATCCCCATCAGAATCCAAACCTTCTTCCTCTGAAGAAGTATCTGTCTCTTCAGACGTCAAGAAGTAGAAACAGGAGGGTTCACAAGAAAATAACTGTGGGGGCTTAACAGACAACAAAGCCTGATACAGTCCATCAGAAAATTCATACTACTCCTTCTGAGGATCCCTGGCAGTTGGGGGGGAGGGAGTTATGCTTAGTCTTCTGCTTTCTCTTAGATGGAGGAAGAGCTTGCTTATAAGAAGAAGGTCCAAATATACCGAAAAACCACAGCAACGGAAATAACAGCATAGACTGAAGAATAAAATATTTTATTTCTGATTCTGGTACCTCGGCCTTCGCCTTCAATGGAATAGTTAACACGTTCAGAAGCAAGTCTATAAGAACCACCTTCTAATTACATTAATTGTTTAATTAAATGCAATTAGCAATGTTTCAATAATTTAAAGCCACAAATACAAAACTTCAAATCTACCAATATAAAGCTATAAATTACCAATACGAAACTTCTTTTTACAAATTCATTAATTAAACATACTTAAACATTTTTTAACATATTATTACTATGAATTCAAATATTACATTATAATATCACTCATATGGAATTTGATAGAATACAGGAAAAATTGTTTGTGAGAGGATATTCACATGATGTGATAGGTAGAGCCCGAGTTAAAGTAGAAAAAGCACTAGGGTTAGCACATGATTTTCAGAGGTCTGTAGGTAGTGGAAGAATTCACTATGGTGAAACAAATGGGGAAGATGAGAATAAATTTAAGGAAGAAAATGATGAGACAAATAGGATTTTCTTTGTGAATACATTTTCAGCTTTTTCTCCCATTTTAAGAAGATTGGTAATGGAATTATGGCCTATCATTAGAAATGATGATAGCCTTAAAAATATTATTCCTAAGGATGTGATTTTTTCCTATGGTAGATTTCAAAATTTAAAGGAGTTAGTAAGGAACAAAGGCAGAAGGGAAAAACTGGCCAATGCAGTAGCTTATGCATGTGGTAGATGTAAAGTTTGTGATAAGATCAGGAATTTGGATGGTACTAGGATCAATGGCATTTTATATAATGCCACTGACCACTTTGATTGTAACTCATTTGGGGTTATTTATGTTATAGGATGTAACTGTCCTGTTAAAAAATGGTATTTTGGGCAAACTAAACGTAAGGTAAAACTAAGAATATTAGAACATCTAGGAGATATTAGAAATTCTAGGCTGGATAGTCCTGTGGCTAGTCACTTTTGTGCAGAGCATGGGAGTTCGGTGAGAGATTTAATTTGCCAGACCATATGGGATGGGGGGGGGGTGTAACCATAGTTTTCAACAGAGGTTATTAAATATGGAATCTAGGTATATTATTAATTTCAATACTCTCTTTCCTAATGGGATGAATTTGGAAATATGAGTGATATTATAATGTAATATTTGAATTCATAGTAATAATATGTTAAAAAATGTTTAAGTATGTTTAATTAATGAATTTGTAAAAATAAGTTTTGTATTGGTAATTTATAGCTTTATATTGGTAGATTTAAAGTTTTGTATTTGTGGCTTTAAATTTTTGAAACATTGCTAATTGCATTTAATTAATCAATTAATGTAATTAGAAGGTGGTTCTTATAGACTTGCTTCTGGACATGTTAACTATTCCATTGAAGGCGAAGGCCGAGGTACCAGAATCAGAAATAAAATATTTTATTCTTCAGTATATGCTGTTATTTCCGTTGCTGTGGTTTCTCGGTATATTTGGACTTATAAGAAGAAGGCTCAGAACCTTGATGTACCTCAGTAAGGCAACCTGGTACTACTTCTCAGACAGGAATCTGAGAAATGCTGTTGAGCCCCTCTGAAATAACCAGCCTTTGTTCTCCATTCACAACTGAGGCAGTCATCTGCTCAACTAGGGTGGATATGCTACGGGGCCATGCCAAGTCTGCTTCCAGCATGGTTGTGCCAAACACAGTAGCCAAAGCATTCAGACAGTCTGAAGACTTATTAAAAGACATAGAGGAGACATCTGGGTTTGCTCAGACAGCTCAACAATTGGATTTGGTCTTTCTAAGCTTGTTTTGTTTGGCAGATATTGAACATCTGAACCAGAAGGGTTGATATCCATTCTGACATGCACCAGCACTTTGAGTCTCTGATTTTCCAAGTAAATCTTGTGAAAAGACAAATAGCACCTGAGGGTCATAGAAAAGAAAGATTGGTAAATAGAACAATTTGCTCCTAAGCAAAAAAAAAAAAAAAAAAAAAATATATATATATATATATATATATATATATATATATATATATATATATATTTAGAATGATTGTGCCTGAAAGGTTTATGCCTCCCACAGTCACATTTTCCCTTCTTAGTTTATATGAGAAAGGTTAATTTTGTCAAAAAAAGAATAATAGGAGAAAGTTTCTCAACGGGGATACCTAATTGCCCAAGGCAAACGGAACTGGCAATGTTTGTAAAACTGACAGACCAACGTAGAAACACAGGTTCATTGTTCAGGCTAGTGGCAAGAAAGTTCTGAAGTACTTCATTCCCATATGACCCTCATGTACCACACAGCCTTGGTGCATTTTGGTCACATGTCAGACATACTGCACAAGAAGAAGAAGCCTAAATGATCAGATGTATGGCTATCCCTGGTCGGCTATCCCACTTGTTAGCAATGCTGCAAAAGTGATCATAGGAAGGACATGTATAGACTGGAAATAATTCATTTCAAAACAGTGTAAGAAACTTCTCTGTGTGGAAAATTTTCAGTCCATATATTTCTAGTTAATCACTGTATATTACTCAGATCAGACAATAGTAGTAGAAGTAGTGAATGTAAACTCGTCTTAAATCAAAACAAAACAAAACAAAAAGTAATAATAGAAAATATATAATTGTATAGCATTACTAAGTATTCGAAAGTAATCCAAGCAAGGCAGGCAGTCTGTTTCCAGTCAAAAATCCTTTAAGTACACAGACAAGCGATCCAAGTAAAACAAAAATAGAGTAATAATTTCCTCACCAGCTTTCTAAATATATATATATATATATATATATATATATATATATATATATATATATATATACTTTTTATCAGGCAAGGGAGTGGTTTATTGTGCTGTAAAACAGTGTTATTGGTACACATGTTAAATTCACATCCCTTCCCCCATCAGTGTGACATTCGAGCTGGTCCTGCCCGACTTAGTAGCTGTCATAATAATATATAACCCTTATGTACTTTAAATAAAATTATATAATGATGTGGTACCTCTTATTTAACCAAATTATTAAGTAGATTATTAAGTCTGTGATTTTATCCAAGACAATATACTACATTGCTGGAAATATATCAACCTTAGTTCATTTGGCAATCAAAAAATATATATAAATATATACATATACATTTTGCATGCAAAAATCAATTTCTATTTTCATAACCTATTGTTAACAATGATCGCTTTCGCCCTTCTAGACTTCTTCACCAGGTCTGTATACAAGAACCCTAAAAACCGATATAATTGTATCATTAGTTAGTATTGTTATTACACATCATTTTGAATAAAGTGGAAAAAAGAACCAGAAAAAAATAAAAATAAGAAAAAATGTATGTATGATGACGGAAACAAAATGTTTGTGTCTTTCGGCTTTTCCTGGTTAAGGGTCACCACAGCAGAACTCCGGTCCGCTAATGATTGTCAGTTGATTTTTACATACCAGCTTGCCAGGCCTGACGCACAACCTTCAACGAAGGTATGCCCATTCAAGCATGTCTCCACGCAGAAGACGCTCTAGCTGAGAATCGAACCAGACAGCATCTTACTGTGAGGTGACAACACTACCGCAGCACCACCATGGCGGGATTATGATGGAAACAAAATATACACTTAAATTTCAACTGATTTAATGATATAATTCATTTCAGAACTTTACATAATTCAGATACTGCTTCAAAACAGCAAAAATTAGGACTATTGCTGTAAGACTGACATACTTTTCAAAAAAAGAAAACATGCAACTGCAAAAACATGACATTGACAAGAAATAAGGATAGCAGTATGTGCTACAAATAAAAGAACAGTTTTACAACTGATATTCCAACATTTAATTATTCTCAGAAAATAGTCCCAAAGTAGTAGTCAATAAAAAACGAAAAAGAAACAGAGTATCAATGTGCCTAAATAAATTAATACATCCATTACACGAAATAGGCTCAGAAAATGAAACAATATAAATAACACGTATATAAAACATGTTTAATGCATGTCTAAAAAGAAAACTCTGAAAACAGACTGCATAAAAAACAACTATGCTATAGTGCAAGTGCAGTAACATATGCTGGGTTGTGCAGTGAAAAAAGAAGTTATGTACTCACCATAACGTTCCATCTGAGTAGGTAACTTCATTTGTCTGCAACCTGTGGGTATCGGATCCGACTCGGATCCGAGCCGGCAGCTTTCCAAGCTAATAGATCCGAGCTCCAAGCTCCTCCCCCTACCCATAATGCCCTGCCATCTCCCTCTAACTCTCAGATCGAGTTTGTCAAAGGACAATAAGGAATTCCATAACCTAGGAGTGGTTCCAACATGTTACAATGACGTCCATGAAAGAAAGCCATATCCTGACTCTTAGATAACGAACTAAGGGTGCAGGGGATGGAGGGCGGGTCGGTTGCAGACAAATGAAGTTACCTACTCAGATGGAACGTTATAGTGAGTACATAACTTCTTTATCTGAAGTAGTTAACTTCATTTGCTCTGCAACCTGTGGGACACAGTCCCCAGCTACCCACAACTTGGGAGGCCCTTATAGAAGGATATTCCAGAGCACTGCTGAGCCAAATGATGCACGTCCTCTGGAGATCAAATCCAATTTGTAGTGTGTAATAAAGGTATGAGAGGAAGCCCAAGTAGCTGCCGAGCAAATGTCATCCAAGGAAACCTTTGACCAGAAGGCCGCAGAAGAGGCCATGGATCGGGTAGAATGGGCTCGCACTCTCAGGGGCTCAGGACGACCAGAGCTTTTTTAAGCTAGGAGAATGCACTGTGAAATCCATCCAGCTAAGGTTACCTTAGTAACTGGCTTGCCCAGACAAGATTTTCCAAAGGAAACAAAAAATTGGTCAGATTTTCGAAGATCTGCTGTTCTTTTTAAGTAAAAAAGTAACTGTCTGTAAACATCCAGACAATGAAGTCTGTACTCTCCTTTATATTGAAAATTTGGAAAGAAAACAGGCAGATTAATGGTCTGGTTGATGTTGACTTCTGAAGCCACCTTGGTAAGAAAGGAGGGATTAGTCCTGAGAGAGACTCTGTCTTTATGAAAAATGATATAGGGAGGTTTACTGGAAAGAGCATGAAGCTCTGATATTCTTCTCGCAGAAGTAATGGCAATCAGAAAGGCCGTTTTCCATGATACATATTTCAAATCGACTGAAGCTGTGGGCTCAAAGGGGGGGCCCAGTCAGAGCTTGAAGAACTAGGGTAAGATCCCATGGGGGAACTGTATCTTTAATGGGTGGTCTTAACAAAAAGGTTCCTTTCAAGAAAGCCTTGCATATTTTGGAGGATGCTAGCGGCCCTGAGCTGTTACCAACATGGTAGTGGGAGATAGCTGCCAAATGAACCTTAATAGTAGAAGCACTGGCTCCTTGATCAAAGGTATGTGAAAGAAAGTCTAGGACTGCTGGAATAGGAGCCGTAAAGGGATCTAAGTTCCTGTGCTCTGCCCAGATTGAGAAACGTTTCCATTTACTGTTGTAGATCTTCCTGGTGGATGGTTTATGGGCAGCCACCAGGATGGCTTTAACCGAAGATGATATACCGGGAGTCCTAGCCATCAAGGGAACTGGATCAACCAAGCTGACAGCTTCAGGCAGTCCAGACTGGGGGTCTTCAAGCCTAAAGGGTGAGAGATTAGATCCAGTTTGGGATCCAAATTCCAAGAAGGATGTACTTGATGAGACCGTAGGTAAGGGAACCAGGTTTGGCGAGGCCAGAATGGGGCTATGAGGATAATTCTGCTCCCCAACCGACGAGCTTTCTGCAAGAATTTTGTCATCAGGGGATGAGGAGGATAAGCATACAGAAGACCGGATGGCCAAGCATGAACTAGAGCGTCTCTGGGGGTTTCCCCTGGTGCGGGAATCAGAGCGAAGAATTCGCTGCACTTTGTGTTCGAAGGCGAGGCGAAGAGATCGCAGCAAGGTTTACCCCATTGGAGAAAGATCTGTTTCGCTACAGCAGGGTTCAGAGACCACTCGTAAGGTGAGAGGAATGTCCGACTCAACCTGTCCGTTAAGATGTTTGACCGACCCGGTATGTGAGTTGCTATGAGAAAGAGGTTGGTGGATATCGCCCATTCTCATACTCTCATTGCCTCCCTGCAAAGTGGATAGGATTTGGTTCCCCCCTGTTTGTTTATGTACCAGACTACTGCCATGTTGTCTGTTTGAAGTGTAGAACTTCCTGGAGGGAGAAGGGGATGGAGAGCTTGCAATGCTAGAAGCACTGCCCTCATCTCCAGGACGCTGATATGCAGTGAGGTCTCTGTGAAAGTCCACGTGCCTTGGACGGATCTGCCCATACAATGCCCCCCCACCCGAGGAGAGAAGCGTCCCTGGTCACTGTGACTTGGGGAGGGGGTATAACCAAGGGGCGGCCTTCTCAAAGGTCTCTGGAGTGAAGCCACCAAAGAAGCAATTCCCTGCAAATCCTGGTGGTGAGAGGAATGTGTGTGGTCAGGGGTTGACAGAGGATGGACCATTGTACTTGCAACGTCCACTGAAGGATCCTCATCTTGACGCGAGCGAAGGGGGATAGATTGATTGCTGCTGCCATAGATCCCAGGGCCCTCAGGACTAGTTCCGCTGGTGGGGCTGAGGATCGTAATAGATCTAGAATGTAAAGGCTCAGATTGCGCAGCCTGTCTGTGGTCAGAAAGACTCTGGATTGAGTAGTGTCTACCCTGGCCCCTATGAATTCCAAAATCTGAGTGGGTTGAAGGGAGGATTTCTGGAGATTTATCGTGATCCCTAGGTGGCGGGCAAGGTGTAAGAAGTAGTCCCTGCCTGAGCAGAGTTGATGCCTGGTGGGGGCGGTTAGGAGCCAGTCGTCCAGGTACAGAAAGACCTGTATTCCCTGAAGTCTCAGGTGGGCTCCTACAACTGCCATGACCTTGGTGAATACCCTGGGGGCTGTGGTGAGACCGAAGGGTAGGACCCTGAATTGATAATCGCTGGCTCCCAGCCGAAAGCGGAGGAACCTCCTGGATGGTCTGTCCATCAAAATGTGGTAGTACGCATCCTTGAGGTCTATTGAGCACATCCAGTCATTCTCCTGAAGAAGTGGGAGAATGGATTGAATAGTGACCAGCCGGAACTTTTCCTTGGCAATTGACAGGTTCAGCATTGACAGGTCGAGGATAGGTCGTAAGTCCCCCATCTTTTTTTGGCACCAGAAAGAACCTGGAGTAAAATCCTGATCCAGATTGTTCGGGGGGGGGACGCGCTGGATGGCTCTTTTTCTTAGCAGCCCTAAGATTTCTGATGCTGCTGCCTCCCTCTGATCGGGTGGGACATTGGGGAGTTTTGTTACTCGGGGAGGGTGAGATAGGAAGGGGATTGAATATCCTCTGGATATGATTTGGAGCACCCAACGATCTGTTGTGATGGACTCCCATTTCACCAGGTGTTCCAAGAAGTGCCCCCCGACTGCCTCCAGAGAGGAGCAGTCGGGCAACCCCTCAGGGCTGTTGCGTGCATCGATCCAAAAAAGGTTCTCTCGACCTAAGATTTTTCAGGCCCCCTCTGCCCCTGGGCTGGTGTCCACCTTGTCCTCCTCTGCCTCTGAAGGACGAGGTATCTGGAGCAAAACGGGATTGTTGAGCTTTCCGGAACCACATCTTCTTTTGTCTTCTTTGGTTCCTGGAGTAGGACCTCTGAGGAGCCGAGAAACGGATCCCAATGGCAGACGTCTTCCCATCTTTCTCGCTCTGGAGAAGCAGGTTGCAGACGGTTTTGCCAAAGAGTGTGGAACCGTCTAAGGGGGTGTTCACGAAGCACGCCTTGAAGGGTTCCGCAAAGTCAAAGAGACGGAGCCAGGCTTGTCTACGTAAGACGACGCTTGTTCTGCTAGCTCTAGCTTCTCCCTCTGTAGCATGGGAAAGGAGCCGCATAGACGTGTTGGTGATTGACTTGAGAGTGGCCATTCGAGCCGAGAAGGTACGCTTGTCCTCGGCCGACATGGACTCTGGGGGTGACACAGCGTACTCTTTAATCAGGTCTCGCTGCAGTCTAATCACATGTGCCATATAATTCAGTGACCTTACAGAGAAGGTCACTGAAGAAAACTTCCGCTTTCCCAAACGGTCCATCATCCGAGACTCCTTGTCTGGAGGATGCACCGAGGAACTCTCCTGTGCCAATTCCTTCTTAGTGGCAGCCGCCACCACCATGGCATCCACTGGGGCACCCTTGCTCCAAACTGTCCTGTCCGTGGGAGGGCTGATGATCCTGTCTGGTCTCTTGGGAATTGGTTCAACAATGTCCGGTTCCTTCCATGCCCTGGTAGTAATGAGTTCTACCAAGGAATCGGCGGGAGGGGACACCCAAGAGGTAGATGGGCCTGCGTCAAACGCCTCCAGAAACACAGACTCATCCGAGGAAGGTTTTGGGCAGACCACCCCCCCCTCTAATGCGTAACATTTCCATGATGTCTCTGAAGGAGACGTCTTCGGGGAGTGACCTTGGGGAACCTTCCCCTTCCTCCACGTCAGTGTCCTCTGTGAGGGACTCAGGTGAGTCCAAGTGCCTCCTCTTGCACTTCCGTTTGTGAGGGACCTCCTCGGGGGGGCTGTCTGAACAGGCTTCACCAACGATGTCCTGTTCCCCTATGGGAACAATCTGGGACGTAGGCACAGGCTGTCCCTGGGGCCGGATGATGGAGGACAGGCCCGTATGAGTGGGAATGGTGGGTGGATCTGAAGCAAGAGCCTGGGGCCTCGAAATCCCTTGAGAGGACCCTCTCCATGACGTCGAATGCCAAGGGGGAACTGCTTTCCCTTGTTTCCGAAAGCATTCCCCTCGGATCCGACATGCGGATCGGCGCCAAAGTTGACCCGACCGGATCGGAAAGGGTAGTGTGCCCCGACCTTGATGGAGCTGAAGGTCCACTGGCCCTCTCAGATCTGACGTTCAACTCATGGCCCCGAGAGCTCGGATCCGAAAATGGATCTGACAAGACTCGAGGGTACAGTTGGCGCCAAAGTAGGAAGCACTGTCGGCGCCGACCCTACCCCGGCTCCGAAGCTAGTTGGATCCAAAAGCTCCGAGACCTGAAAGTGGGTTGGAGAAGGAGTGATGGGGGCGAAAAGGTGTCGAGCTCCCCCCCAGCGGGGGGGGGGGGGGTAAGAGCACTCCCATCTGCATCTGGGCCTGAAGAAATTGACGCATCATCCGGTCCATATCAGCGCCTGACAAGCTTCTGGTGGATCTAGATGAGGCCACCGAAGCCGGCCGGGAAGGCTGCCTGGATGACCTCGAAGGCAACCAGGTCTCCTCCTCCGGCTCCGGGGAGAATCGTGGAGAACGGAGCTGAGAGGGGGAAGGCCAGGATACCTTAAGGGGAGAGGCGAGCTTTTAAGACGGCGGTGCCAAAGAGATGGATTTGGACCACCTTTTATGGCTCCAGTGCCTCTCCTCTCTTTCTCTATCTTTCCTATCTTTTTTTCCTGCTTTCCCTTTCCTCCTGGGCCAAGGTGGGAGGGTGAGTCCCGGCCAGGGGATCAGGAGCGACAGGTGAGGCAGCCGCGGCCGGTGCCACCGAGGTGGAAGAAGCAGAGTCTGGGGGTAAAAAGCCTGCCAGAATGAGCTTCGACCTCCTATCTTTCAAAGCCCTGGGGTTGAAGGCTGCACAGATGGTACAGCCCGAAAAAGGTGGTCAAACCCCAGGCAAAGGACACACCGAGTGTGACCATCTGCTGGAGACAGCTTATGGCCACACTCGGTACATTTTGAGAAAATCTTTAGGGCCTTCAGCCATTGTAAAGGATAAAGAAAAGTAGGCCCACAAACACACACCTTCACACACGCAGAGGGGGGAGGGGAATAAAACTAGCTTAACTAAAATACAAGAGAACTACCCAAGAATAACTACATATATAGGGGGGAGTTCACACACACCAAGAAAAGGAAAAAATATGACAGAAAAAAAGATTTTAAAGACTGACTTACAGTACTATTGCTCGGAGCTCATTCTAGAGAAGCTTATGGAAGCCGTGGCAAACAAGATCTGAGGGTTAGAGGGAGATGGCAGGGCATTATGGGTAGGGGGAGGAGCTTGGAGCTCGGATCTATTAGCTTGGAAAGCTGCTGGCTCAGCTCCAAGTCGGATCCGATACCCACAGGTTGCAGAGCAAATGAAGTTAACTGCTTCAGATTGAAAGTTATGTACTTACCATAACAATAGATCTGTATTGTATTATTTTTGTCCATTTCAACCACTGGGTCTCAGATACAACTTGGATTCATTTTCAGCACCTTCTAACTTGTGCATCCTGGACTGACTCTTCCCCTACACATAATTCCCTCTCTCTCTTCCCCATAATACCTCAGATGAGTTTGCCTAACATACAACTGAAATATTTTAAATTTAAAGGCTAAATATCAAAAACAAAATAGCAGAAATAATACATATCTATCTACTTCTACAGAAAAAGAGAAAGCAACTAGATGAGGCTGAGAATAGCAAGACTTCCCCAGAAGCTTATCTGTTCTTCAAGGCATACAAGATGTGACAATTTGGAATGGGGGAAGGAGGGAGGGATCTTGATCTTGAACCAGATGAAAATAAGACAACACAGCTCTGTAATTATGGTAAGTACACAACTTTTGTACCTGATGTTGTCTTTTTACGCTGATCCAACCTTTGGTCAGATTCCCTAGCTACTAAGTGCCTGGGTGGTATCAAGGAAGAATGTTCCTGAGAATGGCAAAGCCAAAAGTTGTATGGGCTCTAGATTGTACATCCAATGAATAATCTGAAACAAATCTATGAACTGTACACAAAGTGGCAGCAACAGACTTCACCAACAAGTAGACTATGTTGAAAAGCAGTTGAAATCACTACTGATCTTGTATTATGAGCTGTTCTTTTTTTTATAGTCAAAGACAAGTCCAATTTATCACAGACAAACTCAATGCAGTTTGAAAGCCATCTGGAAAGAGTAACTTTGAAAACGTTACACCCTAGCTTAGTTTTGGAATAAGACTCAAAAGTACAGTTGTGTACACTTACCATAAATGTAGATGTTCGAGTGTCTTCACTGTTGCAGTCATGACTGTAGGGTTCTTCCCTGCCGGCAGGCAGTCCTCGTTCGGCCAGAATCCCAAAGTCTGGGTCCGGCGTCAGCTGCTCAGCCATGCTCCCTGACGTCAGAGCGTCAGGAGTACAAAGCTGACAGCCGACACCATGTTCTCCAGTTTTTCTTGCCCCAGATGTCAGGTGTTCCAAAATTAGTAAGATCCCATACCCTTTGCAAATACACCTCAGAAGAAGGGTGAAGAAGGGAACCACACAAAAGAAAAAATAAGAGGGGACAGGAGGGAGGTAGCAGACTGCAACAGTGAAGACACTCGAACATCTACATTTATGGTAAATGTACACAACTGTACTATGTTCATCATGTTTCACTGTTGCAGTCATGACTGTAGGGTTGAATCCCAAAGCAGAATAAAAGGGAGGTGGTCATAAAGTAGAGGGGGAGGCTAAAAGGCCCTGCAAGACTGCAGAGGCAAAGCCTGCCCTAGACTTAGAGTAGAGAGGTAGATTGTAGTGCTTACAAAAAGTATGCACTGAACTCCAAGTTGCAGCTTCCAAAATGTCTTTGGTAGGAACTCCCCTGAGGAAGGCAGTTGAAGTGGCAGCAGCTCTGGTAGAGTAAGTCCTTATACTCCCTGGGATTTGCTTTCCATGGTGTAAATAGCAAAATCTGATTCCATGAGCAATCCATTTAGAAATGGTCTGTTTTGAAATGGCTTTACCTTGGGAACTTGAAGCATAAGAAACAAACAATTGTTCTGATTTCCTGATGTCCTTGGTTCTGTCCAGGTAAAAACGTAGTTGTCTGTGTACATCCAAGGAATGCAAGATCCTTTCCCCCTTATTTTGAGGACTGGGGAAAAAGTTGGCAAGTGAATAGTTTGATTTAAAGCCACTTTGGAAACCACCTTAGGCATGAAAATAGGATTAGTCCTTAAAGACACCCTGTCTTGATGAAAAATAATATAAGGTTCCACAGCCATGAGAGCTTGCAACTCCGAAACTCTCCTGGCAGAGGTCAGAGCTAACAGGATGGCTGTCTTTCAAGATAAAAACTTGATGTCAGATGTGGCAGCAGGCTCAAAAGGAGGTAAGGTGAGTTTTTCCAAAACACAGTTAAGATCCCAAGCAGGAATGGGTGGAGATCTAGGAGGCCTTAAGTTCTTAGCTCCTCTGAGAAACTGTCTCATGAGCTGGTGGGAAAAGATTGGAGGATCTGTATTATAATGACCAGAAATAGCAGAGGCATGTATCTTTATAGAAGAGAAAGAGAGACCCTTATGTAAGAGGTCTGTCAGGTAAAGTAAAATCAGAGGAATGTTAGGAATAAGAGGATCCGAATCCTGAGCCTGCATCCAGGAGCAAAATCTTTTCCATTTTCCTGCATAAGATTTTCTAGTGCTAGGCTGTCTGGCTTCTAAAATGACATCCATAACCTGCTTGGGTAGGAGAGAATGAATCATAGACCCTGGATTAACCAGGCCGCCAGGCTGAGAGTTTTGACATGGGAGTGCAGAACCTGACCCTGGTGTTGGGACAAAAGGTTCGGAGTCTGTGGTAAAACCCAAGGGGGCTCCAGAGAAAGGTTTTTCAGTGTTGGGTACCAAAACTGTCGAGGCCAATTTGGGGCCAGCAAAATTATCATCTTGGGCTTGTCTTGTTTGATCTTTAATAACACCCATGGAAGAAGAGGTAGAGGTGAGAAGGCATACCCCGAGAGGTTTCTCCAACTGAATGATAGTGCATCCACTTTCCAAGCTAGTTCGTGGAGTGTCCTGGTGCAAAAAATCTGTAGTTGATGACTGAGGTGGGATGCAAAGAGGTCTATGTGAGGACATCCCCAGACTGCTGTAATCATCTTGAATATTTCGGTGTCCAGCATCCATTCGTGTGGATCCGACAGGTTTCTGCTCAGACTGTCTGCCTGGAAGTTTTGCTTCCCTGGTAGAAACTGAGCTTGAAGGTCCAGTTTGCAAGCTAGAGCTGTGTTCCATAGATTCATGACTAGTCTGCAAAGGGGATAGGAATGTGATCCCCCTTGCTTGTTTATGTACCACATAACTGTGGTGTTGTCTGTCCGTATCAGTAGTTATCCTGGTTGTAGAAGATTCCTGAAGGCCAATAGAGCATTCTGAATGGCTAACATTTCCTTTAAATTAATATGCAGTTGCGTCTGATCCTTTGTCCAAAGGCCCTGCAGACAGTTGCCCTGCAAATGGGCTCCGCATGCATAGTCTGAGGCGTCCGTGGTTAGTATCTGACTGGCTGGAGGCAGACTGAAGGGTTTTCCTTTGTTTAGAGTACATGCCCTGGACCAACAAAGGAATTCCTTTTGAAGACCAGGCAGGATGGTGATCTGTATGTCTAAACTGTGGCAATGCTGAGACCATACACTTTTTAGGTACCACTGTATTTTCCTCATATGTAGTCTTGCATATGGTACGAAAAGGATGCAGGAGGCCATGTAACCCAAAGCCTGCAGGAATTTCCTTGCAGACAGCTGAGTTAATGTTGCCAAGGTTTTGAAAGTTGAAGTCAGCTGTAATTGTTTTTTGTATGTCAGAAATGCCATCTGGGTTGTTGTGTTTAGAAGAGCACCCAGAAAAGTTATCTGTTGTGAGGGTGTCAAATTTGACTTTTTTATGTTTACAGTGAATCCCAGGAACTTGAGAAGATTCTGAACAAATTCTAGATGCTGGAGTAAGACATCCTTAGACAGTCGTCCAGATAAGGGTAAATTTGAATTCCCTTGAGTCTGCAATAAGCTACTACTGGAGCCACGCATTTGGTGAAGACCCTGGGTGCAGTAGACAGTCCAAAGGGCAGTGCAGAGAAGTGATAGTGCCTCGATCCGGCCTTGAACCTGAGGTATTTTCTGCATTCCTGCCTGATGGGAATGTGTAAATATGCCTCCTTTAAATCCAAAGTTACAATCCATGCATTTTTGGTCAGCATTGGAAGTAGCTGCTGTAGAGTAAGCATCTTGAATTTTGGTATCTCGAGAACAGTGTTCAAGACTGACAGATACAGAATGGGTCTCCATGAATTTTGCTTTCTGGGGACTAGAAAGAGCCTTGAGTAAAAACCTTGTCCCATTTCTGAAAGTGGAACCAGTTCTATGGCTTTCATAGCTAAGAGAGTTTCCACCTGGTTTAAGGCGTCTAACCATTGATGTTTTGGAAGATATGGCCATCCGCTTGGTCTTGGTAGGGTATGAAAATGGAATTTGTAACCTCTTGAAACTACATCCAGAACCCACTTGTCTTGGGTTATATGAGTCCAATTTAGGTGAAAAAGAGAAAGTTTTCCTCCGAGAGGGGCTTCCAGGCAAGAAGTTCCTGCAGCCCAACAGAGGGAGTCATGGAGCCTGTTTTCTATGAGCTTGCGACCTGTCCTCTCCTCCCCTAGGGGTGGAAGCAGTCCACTGTCTTGGTCTGTAAGAGGCTTGCATTTGAGGCCTTCCTCGGGAGCGTCTGTATCTACCCCTCTGAGGCCTGTATGAATTGGGAAAGGACCAATTTTTGTAGGCCAATTCCTACTAAATCTGGGTGGCTGTACTTGTAAGAAATCTTTAACCGTTTGCATGGATTTTGCCTTGTCCTCCATATTCTTTATCACCTCTTCAGCCTTAGATCCAAACAAAACATTATGCTGAACAAGGGCATCCAATAACTTAGCTTTTACTTGATCTGGCAAGTTTTGTTCCTTTAACCAAGCATGCCTTCTAATGACTGTGCCAGAGGCAGCAGCCCTACAAGAAGCCTCCAAGGCATCAAATCCACAGTGTAAACCATGCTTACCAACTTGTTCACTGGCATGCATTAAGTCATGTAATTCCTTATCATCTGCACAGGCGGAAATGGAAGATAGCTTTTGTTTCAAAACAGACAGAAGAAATTGCTGGTATTTCAGCATATGAAATTGACAGTTTAAAGCCCTAATAGATAAAGTAGCAGAAGTGTACACTTTTTTGCCCCATCTTTCTAAAGATCTGGAATCCTTCTCAGTGGGAATGGGGTTTTTAGCAGAAGCGGCTTTAACCCCCTTAGGGCCCTGAGAAATGGTTTCAGGATCAGCAGTAGGATTCTTGTATAAAAACTGGTGGGAATCAGGAAACCTATAATATTTGTCTGGCTTAACAGGAGCTGGAGGAAGAGTCAGGAGTTAAGTTAGCCTCCGAAAAAGCATCATCCACAATATCCAAAATAGGAGGGATAGCCAGGGGTCTATGTTGGGGAAGAAGAAGAAAATCCCTAAGTCTTTTCTTAGATTCCGAGTACTCCTGTCCTTCCCAGTGAAACTGTTCCTTCATTTCATGTAAAGTTTCCCCAAAAGAGAAACCCTCAGGGGGAGAAGCTGAAGGAATGGATTCCTCAGCATCAGAATCCTCATAAGGAGGGAAAGAATATTCCTGGTCAGAAGAAGAAAAGTACAGTTTTGTACCTACCATAAATGTATTGTTCGAGGATCTACATTGCTGCAGTCATAACCTGTGGGTAGTCCGCTGTCCTCGATCGGCCCGAATACCAAAGAGCTGGGCTGGCGTCAGTCATTGTCGCCTGGAGCTGACGTCAGTACGTAGTAGTACTTAAGCGCATGACCGACGCCATATCCTCAGTCTTTCTTGCCCCAGATGTCAGAAGGCCTAAGAATGAAAGAAGGCCAGAGCCAAAATAGTAAACACCCAACCACAAACTATAGAGGGGAAGGAGGGAGGGATAATTGGACTGCAGCAATGTAGATCCTCGAACATCTACATTTATGGTAGGTACAAAACTGTACTATGTTCTTCGTCTCACATTGCTGCAGTCATAACCTGTGGGTAGAATCCCAAAGCAAAGGAAAAGGGAGGCTGGCAAACTAAGTAGCATTAGGAGCTGCTAACATGCCCTGTAAAACTGCAGTGGCAAACCCAGCCCTGGACTTGGAATAAAGAGGGAGATGGTAATGCTTAGTAAAAGTGTGTACTGAACTCCAAGTAGCTGCCTCCAAAATATCCTTAGTAGCTGCCCCCCTCAAAAAAGCAGTAGATGTGGCAGTAGCCCTAGTAGAATGAGGCCTGATCCCAGCAGGAACATCCTTCCCATGATGAGAATAACAAAAAGCAATACATTGACCAATCCACTTAGAAATAGTCTGCTTTGAAACAGACTTCCCTTGTGAACCCAAAGCAAAAGAAACAAATAACTGTTGACTCTGTCTGAACTCTTTAGTTCTGCTCAAATAATAACGTAACTGTCTGTGGATATCCAAAGAATGCAAGACTTTTTCCCCCTTATCTTGGGGATCAGCATAAAACGTAGGCAAATGAATAGACTGGTTCAAGGCCACATTAGAAATCACTTTAGGCATAAAAGTATGGTTAGTTCACAAAGAAACTCTATCCTTATGGAATATCAGAAAGGGTTCAACTGCCATGAGTGCCTGCAATTCAGATACCCTCCTAGCAGAAGTAATGGCCAACAAAAAAGCAGTCTTCCAAGACAAAAACTTCAATTCAGACAAAGCTGCAGGTTCAAAAGGAGGTAAAGTAAGCTTCTCCAACACAAAATTGAGATCCCAGGAAGGAGTAGGAGCTCTACGTGGGGGTCTTATATTCTTTGCCCCTCTAAGAAATTGTCTGAACAAAGGGTGAGAAAATAAAGGAGGGTCACAATCATAGTGAGCAGAAATGGCTGCAGCATGAACCTTCACAGAAGAGAATGACAAACCCTTGTCCAGTAATTCAGTAAGATACTGCAGTGAAAAACTCAAATTAGGCACTGAAACATCAAAGTCCTTTGCTGTGCTCCAAAGAAAAAATCTCTTCCATTTATCAGCATAAACTTTTCTAGTACTAGGCCGCCTGGCTTCCAAAATGACATCTAAAACCTGTTGAGGAAGCTGAGACCCCACCGGCTCCATTACAGAATACGCCAGGCTGTTAGATGTAGGGACTGCACCCGAACATTGAGAAAAATGATTGTTTGACTGGGACAACAAATGAGGAACCTGTGGCAAAGGCCAAGGAGGCTCCTGAATTAAACTCCTCAGCAGAGGATACCAATGCTGACGAGGCCAATCTGGTGCTATTAGAATCATGCAAGGCTTGTCCCTCCTGGCTTTCAAGAGTACCTTGGGAAGAAGAGGCAGAGGGGGAAAAGCATAAACGTGAAGGTTGTTCCAACTGAAAGATAGAGCATCCACTTTCCAAGCATTTGGGTGGAACAACTTTGTGCAAAATTTTGGCAGTTGGAAATTCAGTGGAGAAGCGAACAGATCTATGTCTGGAGCTCCCCAAGCCACGGTCAACTGTTTGAATACCTGAGGGCCCAGTTTCCACTCGTGGGGATCCACAATTTGCCTGCTCAATACATCTGCTAGGGAGTTCTGTGCTCCTGGCAGAAACCGTGCTTGAAGATTGATGTGCAAACTCAGAGCAGTCTCCCACAAAATCATTGCATGTCTGCAAAGAGGGTAGGAATGGGTTTCCCCCTGCTTGTTGATGTACCACATGACTGTTGTGTTGTCTGTTTGAATCAACACCTGTCCCGGCTGAAGTAGGTCCTTGAAGGCTATCGAGGCAAATTGGACTGCTAACATCTCCTTCATGTTGATATGCAAATGTAGTAGTTTGGGAGGCCACGTGTCTTGTATCCATTTTGCATTGAAGTGTGCTCCCCAAGCCAAGTCCGAGGCATCCGTCGTTAGGATCTGACTCGCCTCTGGTCGGATCACAGAGAGTCCCTTGTTTAGGTGACATTCCTGAGCCCACCACAAGAATTCCTTCTGGATGCAAGGTATAATCTGAATGACAGTGTCCAAACTGTAGCAGTGTTGAGTCCACACACTTTTGAGATACCATTGTATCTTCCTCATATGCAGTTTGGCATTGGGAAGTACTAGAATGCAAGATGCCATGAACCCCAAGGCTTGAAGGACTGTCCTTGCAGTCAGCCTGGACATTACTGATAACTGCTGGAAGTACAGATGAAGAGTTCTTTGTTTGTCCGGGGTCAGAAATGCCATCTGAGAAGCTGTATTCAGTCTCACACCCAGAAAGCACATGTCCTGAGAGGGCACTAGACTGGACTTTATTTCGTTCACAGTATACCCTAGGCACCTTAAAACTGCCATTACATACTGGAGATGTTGTTGTAACTTGTCCTTGTTTTGAGCAAGAATCAGGCAATCGTCCAGATAAGGATAAATTTGTATTCCTCTCTGTCTGAGGAAGGCCATCACAGGAGCCAGAACTTTTGTAAATACCCTGGGCGCAGTAGATAAACCAAAGGGCAATGCAGAGAACTGATAATGAGAAGTACCAGCCCGGAATCTCAGGAATCTCCTGCAGCTGGTTCTGATAGGGATGTGAAGATAGGCCTCTTTGAGATCCAGGGTTACCATCCAGTGATCTTTGCCTAGCATAGGCAGAAGTTGTTGTAATGTTAACATCTTGAACTTTGGAATGTCTAGGTAGGTATTGAGAATGGACAAATCCAGAATTGGCCTCCAAGTGTTTCCTTTCTTTGGCACTAGGAAAAGGCGGGAATAAAAACCCAGGCCTACTTCTGACGGAGGGACCACCTGAATTGCCCCCATCTGCAAAAGTAACGAAATTTGCTCCTGAGCCTCCATCCTTTGCTGAGGAGGCACATCCGGCATGCCTTTGAAAGGAGGAAAGGTGTGAAAATAAAACTTGTACCCGTGATTTATTATATCCAACACCCATTTGTCCTGGGTGACCAAATGCCAGTTTTGTTTGAAAAGTCCCAACTTTCCTCCTAGAGGAGCTGCCAGTAAAGAAGGGTCTGGCAGCGGAAGATACAGGTCATTGGGTCTGTTTACGAAAGGGCTGACCCCTGCCCTCACCAGAAGACTGTGCAGGAGAACTCCAAGTCCTAGGTCTGAAAGAACCCTGAGTGTGGGCTCTGCCTCTACCACGTCTAGACCTGCCCTTAGACTGATAATCCGAAGAAGGATAAGACCATCCTCTAGCAGGCCAATTCCTACTAAACTTAGGGGGCTGCACCTGCATAAAATCCTTGACCACCTGCATAGACTTAGCCTTATCTTCCATCTTTTTCAAAACTGATTCCACAGAAGGACCAAAAAGTACTTCCGATTGAAGAGGAGCATCCAAAATCTGAGCCTTAACATGCTCTGACAAATTTTGATCCTTAAGCCAGGCATGCCTACGAATAACTGAACCTGTAGCAGCCACCCTGGATGTAGCCTGAAGAGCATCGAAACCACACTGTAAAGAATGCTTGCCAACTTGATCTGATGCATGAACCAACTCCTGGAGCTCCTTACACTCTATACCCTCAGATAAAGCATCCACCTTAGATTTCAATTGACCCAACAAAAAGTTCTGATACTTCAGCATATGAAATTGGCAATTCAACGCCCTCATAGCTAACGTAGAAGAGGTGTACACTTTTTTCCCCACCTATCTAAAGCTCTAGAATCTTTATCCAAAGGAACTGGATTCTTAACCACAGAAGCCCTAATACCCTTCGGACCTTGAATAATAGTTTCGGGATCAGCTCTAGGACTTTTGTACAAATATTTATGTGCTTCTGGAACTCTATAATATCTGTCCGGCTTAACAGGGGCAGGAGGCAAAGAATCAGGATTAAGGGAAGATTCAGAAAAAACATCCTGAACAACATCTAAGACAGGAGGAATAGCCAAGGGCCTATGCTGTGGTAGAAACAAAAAATCCCTAAGCCTCTTCCGAGAATCTGAAAAATCCTGGCCTTCCCACTTAAAATGTTCCCTCATGGAATGTAAAGTCTCAGAAAAGGAAAAATCCTCTGGAGGAGAAGCAGAAGGACAGGAATCCTCTGCATCCGAGTCTGAATAAGAAGGGAAATCCTGAATTTCCTCAGCTGA
The DNA here is from genome assembly GCF_019279795.1 of Protopterus annectens. Classification (NCBI taxonomy): domain Eukaryota; kingdom Metazoa; phylum Chordata; order Ceratodontiformes; family Protopteridae; genus Protopterus; species Protopterus annectens. Next base: position 287,331,162 of record NC_056743.1, read on the forward strand.
GGAATCAGAGTAGTCAGAGGAATGATCCATTCCTTCTAAATCTGCCTCCACCCTAGGCCTTTTCTCTGGGGGGGGGGCATAGAACCCCTGATCAAAGTAATCAAGCCCTCCGCCATTTTCAACATATGTTTTTTAGGAACAGGGGCTGAAGAGCTAGAACCATGACCAGGGCCCAACAAGACAAGGTTTGGCCTTAGCATGGCCTTTAGTCACTGAAGTAGAAGGCCTAATAACCTTCTGTAAGGATGGAACTACAGACACCTGAGAAGCACCCTCAGCTGGGCCTAAATCCTGAGAGGCCAACTCCTGCAAAAGTAAAGGTTCCCCCTGGGATTCAGCTGAACCCTCGGCAGGATCCACAGATTCAACCGGAGGCTCCGTAGAACCGGCGTCCGCAACGGACGACTCATCCGGTTTAGACTTCACAGATTTATCTTTACGCTTTTTAGCGGTAGCGGGCGTCGGAGGATCCAACGGCATGTTATAGTTACACCTTTTACCAAAAACAAGCCTGGCACAGTCTAATCTCCTTTTAATGGTGCGCTTATTAAATCTAGCACAAAAGCGACACCCGACCACGTCGTGCTCAGGCCCCAAGCAAGGAATACAGAAAGAGTGATAATCCCTATGAGGTATCTGTTTCCCACAAGAAATGCAATTATTAACTTTTTCTGACATCCGGAAACTGAGGCAAGAAAAAGATAAAGATTTCCCCAACGGGGTACTTAGCCCAACTTGGTCTTCGGTCTGAAACTCGAAAAAAGACAATTTCAGAATGCCGAACGGCACTCGCAAACGCTGCTTCTGCTTCGGACCACGCGGCAAGAAAGACTGAGGATATGGCGTCGGTCATGCGCTTAAGTACTACTATGTACTGACGTCAGCTGCAGGCGACAATGACCGACACCAGCCCAGCTCTTTGGTATTCGGGCCGATCGAGGAAAGCGGACTACCCACAGGTTATGACTGCAGCAATGTGAGACTAAGAACATCTGAAGAAACAGAAGCCTGATCAGAGGAGTCATAATACACTTCCTGCCTTGGCCTTTTATCTGGAGGGGGATGTGAACCCCTAATCATAGTAAGTAAGTCCTCCGCCATCTTAAGTAACTGTTTCTGAGACTTGGGTGCCGGATCAGAAGAGGCCTGGGCTGCAGTCTTTGATTTGGAAGGAGTCTTTGCCTTTGTCTTTGGCTTTGTCTTTATTAGAAGCTGAGTAGGCCTGAAAACCCCTTCGGAAGCCGGTACCTGCACAGCGGCTCCGGACCCATCCGAAGGAACATTGTCCGAAGGTCCTGCAACAGAAATATTCAAAGGCCTAGTTGGCTCCTCGTGGGAGTCCGTTTCGGCCATCGGTTCTGAAATGGCCGACGACAGGGGCTGCAAAAGCGCCTCACTGACGACGGCTGAACCAGAAGCTGGCTCTGCTTGTACAATATCGTCTGATTTGGACCTCGGAGGCCTGTCTTTATCCTTGCATCATTTGTGAACTCCAGTAGCCGGAATCGTGTCTGACGACATTTTGTAATTGAAACGCCTACCGAAGTAATGAAATGCAAAATCGTACCTTCGTTTAATCGTATGTTGATTAAATCTAGCACAAAACTGACAACTAGCTACGTCGTGGTCAGGGCCTAAGCAAGGAATACAGTAAGAATGAAAGTCCTTATGAGGTATTTGCTTCCCACATGAAATACAATTATTAACTTTTTCTGACATCGGACTGGAGCAAGAAAAAAGTTTTCCCAACGGGTTACTTAGCTTTGAGTAGGAGAAGAAAGTCTTCAGATTGAAGTACATTTAGAAAAGATCATCAGGAGTCAGCCGACCGGCACTTGCGAACTGCTTTCACCGCACGGCAAGAAAGACTGGAGAACATGGCGTCGGCTGTCAGCTTTGTACTCCTGGCGCTCTGACGTCAGGGAGCATGGCTGAGCAGCCGACGCCGGACCCAGACTTTGGGATTATGGCCGACCGAGGACTGCCTGCCGGCAGGGGAGAACCCTACAATCATGACTGCAACAGTGAAACACGATGAACATCAACTGATCCAACTTTCTAAAACCTTTGTTTCTGTGGCGATAGAACCTAAGCTGATCTCCGGAAGATTAATGGACTGGTTAATATTAAATTCTGATGCCACCTTCAGAAGTAAAGAAAGTTTTGTTTTCAGAAAAAAAAAACTATCTTTATGAAACACCAGATATGGTGGTTTGCACAAAGGGCCTGCAGTTTTGAAATTCTTTTTGCAGAAGTATTAGCAAAGAAAAAAGTTATTTTCCATGACAAAAAAATGTAGCGCTATTGAAGCTGCATATTTGAAAAGAAGCTGTGTAAGGGCTTCAAGCATCACTGCAATATACCATGGAAGTATTGGATCTCTTATAAGATGTCGAAGCAAAAAGGTCCCTTTTAGAAAAGCTATAAAAACTCTTAAAAAGCTATGGGAGTCTCACTGTGCCCAACATGAAATTGGAAATAGCTGATGACTGTAGTTTGATAGTGGAAAAAATTAATTCTTTCTGAAACCAATCAGATTAAAAAAAATCAAAACTGAAAGGAAGAGGGGGATTAAAACTTCTCTCTGTAACCCATACATAAAACCTTTTCCATTTACTTAGATAAACTTTCCCAGTGCTAGATTTCTGTAAAGCAATGAGGATAAGTACCACTTTATCTGAAAACTTGGCATCTTTGGCCATCACTAAAACTGTGAGGAACCATGAGGTTAATTTCAACGTTTCTATTTCTGGGAGAGGATGCCCTGATAGATGGAATAGGAGATCTGGGCTGTAACCTGGAGTCCAGAGAGGATGTAAGAGGTAAGGCCAAAGATATGGGAGCCCAACTTGTCAAGGTCAAAAGGGAACAATAAGGATCACCTTTGCCTTGCACCATCAGGCTTTCTGAATGAATTTTGTTAAAAGTTTTTTAGGGAGTTTTATGGCTTTTTTAAGCTGACTGTCCCGGTCAAGAGGAAGAGTGGAGACCGAAGTAGTAGCCAGAGGAGGTCAAGATGGGTCCAAATAAGGAAGACGTACCCTTTCTCTTAGCATGGCAAATACCCATTCAAATGCCTTGAAGTCAGAGGTGAAGATCGGAGCCTAAGAGACCTCTCTAGATGCTGGTACAAAGAGAATCTCATAAACATCAACCTGCCCCAGCTCCAAAGCTGACACTGGAGCCGAGCTGTCAAGAGGAGAAGCCCCTACAGGAAAAATGGATCCAAAAGCTTGGGAGTCAATCCATCTCTCCAGATTGTAGCTCTGATTCTTTGGCTCTTACTCCCAACCCGATCTGATATAGTCGGAGTCGAGAAAGATTGGGGTATAGCAGGAGTCGAAGTGGAAGGCACTACTGGTGTTGATGTAGGCACCTGGAAATCCTGGTATCTAAAGGTTGCTGTACCAAGACTTGGGCCAGCAAAGGAGTCATCAATGGAGGGGTAGATGGACCTGCTCATGGAGTGACCTGAGAGGATGAAGCTGAGAGGACCCCCAGCTGAATCTGCATTCAAAGAAACCTATGCTTCATCTTGTTGACAATGGCTTTGGTGACAATCCCTGAATAAGAGACAGACCTGAAGAAGAGGCCACCAAGAATTGGAATTTACCGTGGCGAATATGTGAGTGAAGCCATAGAATGAACAGCCCTGGGAAGAAGCAAAGATGTGGAGAAGGATATTGGATCCATGAAGCCTTCAGATCTGACTGCTTTTATATTTTTGTTATCAGACCCAATAATTCTAATGGGCCAGGAGACCATTTCCTGGCCTTATGCCCCTTTTCTGGAATCTTGCTCTCTTTGGAGACCTTCCTGTCTTGTTTTTTTTCAGTTTTTCTTTGTATTCTCTCTCTCCTTGGATTTTGATTTGTCAATCAATTCTGCAGAGGAAGAAGCTGATGGCTGACTAGAGGATCCCAAATGGAAACGCAAAAGGCCTTTCAAAACCAATTTCTCTCTTTGGCCCTGAACAGCTCTGGCACTAAAGGAAGCACAAGCATCACATTATGCACTGAAGTAAGCAGCACCCAAACAATATATGCAGGGGGAATGGGAGTCTTACGGCAGTATCTTGTGCCTGCACTCTGAGCACTTCTTAAAGCTTTTCTCAAACATAACTTGTAAAGAAAAAAGGTTCACTAAAGCACACAACAACTACAACAGAACTGAAAAAACTTATAAATATCTACAATTAAATACATAAATATCCTAGCAAAAGTACTGTTAAGAAATAAACAGCAGCATAAACTAACTTTTTTTTTAGATCATAAAACAAAAAAACAAAAAATCTGTCAGGACAGGGGAAAGCTACACACTTGAAAAAAGGATATGAAAACAACTTCCTAAAATCACTCTTCCCATAAAGTGAAAAGATATCAGATCCTTCGATCACACAACAATTTTTGTACAGGTGGAAAAACAAAATCTGACGTACATAGAAGGAATTATAGGTTGGGTAGGAGTCTCAGTCTTGGATCCACAAGTTTGAAGTTGCCAAGAGTGAATCTGAGTTAGATGTGAAACACAAAGTTTGAATCAGATGAAAAAAGGCAAAATCTGATCAGATATTACTGCACATCCAGGCTGTTTAGGAAAAAAGCCAAGGTCTTGCCAACTACAATTGTGCCTCAAAGCAGCCAAAGCATGGAACAACATCTGTTCATTACATGCTCCATATGTGTTGTATACGGTTTACTATCATATACCCGAAATGTACTCGGTCGACTGTTCACATGGTCGACCAAGAGTCTGCGAAATTCACAATGTCGAACACCGGAATTGCCGAAATACATGTCGACTGCTACCTAGGGATGGATTTTAACATGGGTCGAGATAGGGTCAGATATGTATTTTGGCAATATCAGTGTTTGACACTGTCTACGGTCGACATTCCAATTTTCGAACTAAGTGGCATCGACCGACTTCACTTCGAATAAATGATAGTAAACCACTGTATACATATATGTACAAAAATGTACCCATGTACTGCAATGTAACAAAATAAACATAAAAACCTTGAGGAAAACAGAAGAGGATAAATAGGTGCAAAGAACATGAAACCTGTAAGAGAATGCAGACTGACCTGTTGAACAGAGAGAGACAAGAATGAAGAAACATGAGTAAAAAAGAAGTTATGTACTCACCATAACGTTCCACGTGAGTTGTTCATCTTGCCTTCATTCTTACAGATGGGTTCGGCTCCGAGTCGGCCAACTACAAAGCTTGAGGTCTTCAGACAGCTCGAGGCCCAGTCCCTATCCCATGATGCAACTTGAGTTACCTCAGATCTTGTTTGCTGCCTCTAATAATACCATATGCCATTCTGTCACTTTTTATGTAAAAACCATAAGAAACACAAAGCAACCATGATAAAACATAAATCTTGGTCCTCAAAAAAACCTGGAGGGGGTAGGAGGGTGGAAAGTAAGAATGAAGGCGAGATGAACAACTCACATGGAACGTTATGGTGAGTACATAACTTCTTTATGTGAAGTTGCTCTATTTCGCTGTTCATTCTTACAGATGGGTAGCGTGCATATTTCTCATAACAGTAGAACCAAAGGATGCCCTGTCCCTGGAGTCCCTATCAACTTTGCAATGAGTGATAAAGGTATGAGGCTTTAACCAAGTGGCTGCTGCACAAATACTGTCTATTGGTAGCCTAGCTGAAAATGCAGAAGATGTGGACACAGCTCTGGTTGAAGGAGCCTTAATTTTGTGTTGTAGAGATAAACTGGCAGCTGAGAAAGTGAAAGTGATACAATCAGATAACCATTTTGATAGAGTTGTTTCTGCCACAGGCATACTTTTTCTAGAATCTGAAAAGGAAACAAAATGTTGTTCAGATCTTCTGAATTCTTTGGTTCTAACTAGGTGAAATCTGAGTTGTCTGTGAACATCAAGCTTGTGCATCATATACTCCAAATTGCTGGTGTGTTTACGGAAAAACACTGGTGAATCTATAGTTTGGTTAAGGTTAGCTTCAGTACAAACTTTAGGTAAGAATGAAGGATTTGTTCGCAGTGAAACTCTGTCAGCATGAAAAACCAAATACGGAGGTTTTACAGACAAGGCTTGTAGTTCTGAGACTCTTCGAGTAGATGTGATGGCTACTAAAAAGACAGTCTTCCAAGACAAAAATTTCAAATCGCATGAAGAAGCTGGCTGAAACAGTGAGAGAATAAAATTTAGGTTCCAGGTGTTATAAGGGGATTTAACTGGTTGTCTAAGATGGAAAGTCCCTTTGAGAAAGGCTTTGGATAGCTTGTGTGACAATATGTTAAAGCCTTCAGTACCAAGATGAAAATTAGAGATGGCAGCAAGCTGCACACAAATTGTAGCTGCCTCCGCTCCTTTGTTGAAAAGCATAGTCAAAAATTCTAATATAAAGGAAATAGAGGCTTGGTAAGAGTCAATGTTATTCTGAGAAGCCCATATGGAAAATCTCTTCCATTTGCTGAGGTACAACTTCCAAGTAGAGGATTTATGAGAAGATATTAAGATATGTTGCATTTCGTTTGAGAGATTATGGAACCTGGCTATGTTGGGAATTGATAAACAGAACACACAACGCTACGAAAAGTAACTCAACCAGATAACAAATCCAAAGCTGTAATCCAAAAGAACCACTGCTCGGACAGGAGTAATTCACAACCAAAAGATTTAATGTGCGATAACGGAGCTCCACAAAAACCAATAAAACGAATACAAATCTCCAAGGCAGAATATCAGGTTAAGCGCTTTCATCTGCATGAAAAGCAGATTTCATAAGAACCAATACCAAAGCACTTATGCACTACTTTTAAAGCAATTTTGGCGCCAAAAATCAAGTGCTAACTTATAAATCACATAAATTCTCAGCACGTCTATTTAAACTAAATTCTGCTGATTATAAACTAAAAAATACATTTATTGACTAAAAATAAAATAATAAAATGACTTGTGTAAATAGAATATGTACAAAATAAAATAATTTGATAATATACAATCCATATACATACTCAAGTGATGAACTGTCTGATTAAAAACCTTATTGTGCGAGAATGTAGTGAAAACTAAGGGGATGATGTAAATATATAAAGACATATACTAAAATGTATCTAATAGTATTTGATGACAATCCTGTTGGTATCGATATATAAATTAATACTTAAAATAGTTAAAGACCACCAACCTACACTAATATCATCTAAAAACAATACTGAATAAACTACAAGTTAATATAACATTGTATAAAAAGTGTAAAAAAAAATACATCTGTAAAAATCTTTGATTAATCTAAAAGTAAAAAAGGTTTAATACTAATGTAATCATTTAATCCTGGGCACGTTGTAGCATCACATAACATTTGCCACTTACTTTCTAACAGGGCCAAAAAAGTTTTCCAGTTACCTCCACAAACTGTGGAGTCAATATGATCGATAATACTAAAAAGAAAAGAATGCTCTTGCCCTCTATCTAAAACATGTTTGCTTAGGGCATTATTAGTGTCTTGTTTTTTAATTTTATATAAATGCTCATAGATTCTTGTTTTGAACTTTCTCTCAGTCTTCCCAATGTAATATGCATTGCATGAGGTACATGTGGCGACATAAACAACCCTAGAGGTATTGCAATTACCTACCAAGCTATACATATAAGTCCTAGTAATGTTATTCAACTTTATGACTTTAGCTTCATTTATATTTTTACATTGGTTGCATGTGCCACATTTTGTTGTTCCTTTATTTCTATTCACCACCTTCTTGTTGTCCTTAATGCTCTCCAACATGTTTTTTAAGTTGTAAGATGTTTTAAAAACACATTTAGGGAAAGTGCCAACTACTTCACCAACTTCATCCGATATAGTTAGAATATTCCAATGTTTATATAAAATTTCTTTTATTAAGTTGGTGTAGGGGCTAAACAGAATCACACAAACATTCCTATTGTTATAATCGTCTTTCTTTAAAGGTGTGAATGGTTTCCCCAACAAAGGTGGGTACTTGTGACCCCATTCCTTCTTGACATAAGTAACAATGGGAGTAAGCATATGCTTCGGATAACCTCTGCTAATGAACATATTGTAAATAACATCCAATTCCTTTTGCATGATGTCTTTATTTGATGACATACATGCTGCACATATGCATTGCCCTTTAAACACGTTTTTGAATACGTGCAGGGGGTGACTACTACCATAATATATGTAATCATTAGAGAAGGTATCCTTCCTATAGATTTTCGACTCAAAACCTTTATCATTAATATTCACATAGGTATCTAAATAAGAGATACCTTTCATCTCTAACTTGTAAGTGAATTTTAAAAAAACTGGTGGTGGTGTTTATATAATCTATAAAACTCTTGATTACGTCAACCGGTCCTTTCCAAAGAATGAATAAATCATCTAGGTACCTAGTATAGTACACCATATATTTATAATACTCACTGGGAAATATGTATAAGGATTACCATTCTAACATAACGAGATTGGCGAACACTGGGGCGCGCAAGAAGCACCCATAGCAACGCCACTACTCTGTCTAAATAATTCCCCCTGAAACTGGAGATAGTTATGATCCAGAACCAATCCCATCATGTCAATGATGAAATTGATTTTGTCCCAACTCATAGCAGAATACTTTCTTAAACTATTGAAAAAATATTCTAAGCCAATCTCTTTGGGGATGCTTGAAAAAAGGTCAACAACGTCAACCGTTAGAAAAACAAGATAATTTTACCATATTTCTGATGTTAAATTGCCCAAAAAATTCCATGAATCCTTTGTGAGATGTCTCACATTGTCATAAATATGCTTGGTCCATACATCTATGGTAACCCCTATGTTGTGAGTCTTGGATTAGAACCAGAAATTATTGGCCTAAACGGTGGCTTTTCTAGGCTTTTATGTATTTTTGGGATTCCAATGATAGTAGCCATCCTAGGAAATTCTTCTCTAATAAATTCATAAGTCTCATTGGTTATCCGATTGTCCAATAAATATTCCTCTATGGCAAGATCTATTCTCCTATACCCTATATTGGCTTGATTGAGGGAAACCTCCTCATAATTGCCAGACAAATGGAGTATGTTGTGTATTTCATTGTTGTAATCAAGGGTAGTAAACAACACAATACCTCCTCCTTTGTCTGGCTTCATGATCCTTATATCTTGATTAGCCATGATATTTTTCAACCATTCCCTCTACTTCCTGGTAAGATTGTCCATAAACAAACTAGCGTAGTCTTTGTTAGTTTTAATGTTATAATTTAACCAATATATATCTTTAGTTACTAATTTTTCATAATTGGCGACATTGGGGTGGTAATTAGGTATATATATACACGTTTTTTCTTTAATTTATTAATGTTATTGTGTCTGTCCTGTTCACATGTCTTTTCGCTAAACTGAATAGCCAGGTTAAGTCTGCGACAAAATAATTTTATTTCCTTAATCATGTCTATGATGTTAAATCGTGCCGTAGATATAAATTTCATTCCTTTACTGAATAAAGAGAAAATCTCCTCATTTATATCAGCTTCAGTGTAATTGTATACATTTAGTCCATTATAAGTATGTATAATTGGGTGTGTAGTCTTACTAATTAGTATGTGTTGATCTTCAATAGTCTCCAAACTAGGTACACCCTTACCTACAGAACTGAGAAAAAACATACTAGGGGTGTCTGTTGGTAAAATCCCCTGAATAGGTTCGATGTCATCTGTCACTACTCCTTTGATACTTAATATCTCCTTTTGTATGGTTTTGGGGCAGGGTAAAATCTTCCCCCCTGAAAATTTACATCATCCTCATGTCCTAGAGATTCCCTACGACCCCTATTATCTCTATCAAGATCCAAAAAAGTATTAACATAAGTCTGCTTATAATGTGGCCACACATAGGCTCTTTGTCGCTTGTAGGAATCTAAGTCCCTATCAATTTTTCTATTTTTTCTACTATGTGTGGCTGAAGCCTTGTGTTCTGCAGTTTGAAACTGTTTGTGGTATAGATCATACCACTGCTCAAAGTTGTCATCCTGAATAATTCCTTCATTAAGTGTCTCAATTTCATTAGTAATATAAGATATCTTTTCATCGTTATATTTCTTTATTTCATTTATTTGGAAGGCATTTCCTTACGCCAGGGAATGCGGCATATTTCCAAAGATAATGCTTCAAATGAAAATAATTTTAACACTTCGTTAGAAGCGGACTGTACGTTTGATTTTAGTTTGTTTCATCTGGATGATGAAACACAGAGACTTGGAGCGAGACCTAAACACCGAGAGGTGGTGAAAACCTATTCTTCAATGGCTAAACGCCAGGAAACACAAAAAGGTACTGTTACTAAATAAGTTGTATCTAGTCCATACGATAAACGGAACGTACGGATTAAAAAAGGACATTTAGTGACTGCACAAAATAAATGTTATAAACATGATGGAATTGAAAGTTTTATAAATTGTGATGTTATTTTTAAGCATGGTGAACAAAATAATGTGCACAATAGGACATGTCATAGATTTGATGACGGTTCTATCAAGCAGAAAATATATGCTTTAGGAAAGAAACTGGTACATGCTAAAAGCATAAAAATAGACAATGCATATTTACAACAGTGTATCAATTTACAAATAGTACCTAAAGGGTTACGTTTTTTTAAACTACCCTTGGGTCTTGAATATAGCAATAGTATTATTAATGATTTTAACAGTATGTTTGATGATTTTGGTTATTTATTTATTTATGAAGAAATTAATGAAATATAACGATGAAAATATATCTTATATTACTAATGAAATTGAGACACTTAATGAAGGAATTATTCAGGATGACAACTTTGAGCAGTGGTATGATCTATACCACAAACAGTTTCAAACTGCAGAACACAAGGCTTCAGCCACACATAGTAGAAAAAATAGAAAAATTGATAGGGACTTAGATTCCTACAAGCGACAAAGAGCCTATGTGTGGCCACATTATAAGCAGACTTATGTTAATACTTTTTTGGATCTTGATAGAGATAATAGGGGTCGTAGGGAATCACTAGGACATGAGGATGATGTAAATTTTTAGGGGGGAAGATTTTACCCTGCCCCAAAACCATACAAAAGGAGATATTAAGTATCAAAGGAGTAGTGACAGATGACATAGAACCTATTCAGGGGATTTTACCAACAGACACCCCTAGTATGTTTTTTCTCAGTTCTGTAGGTAAGGGTGTACCCAGTTTGGAGACTATTGAAGATCAACACATACTAATTAGTAAGACTACACACCCAATTATACATACTTATAATGGACTAAATGTATACAATTACACTGAAGCTGATATAAATGAGGAGTTTTTCTCTTTATTCAGTAAAGGAATGTAATTTATACCTACGGCACGATTTAACATCATAGACATGATTAAGGAAATAAAATTATTTTGTCGCAGACTTAACCTGGCTATTCAGTTTAGCGAAAAGACATGTGAACAGGACAGACACAATAACATTAATAAATTAAAGAAAAAAAGTGTATATATACCTAATTACCACCCCAATGTCGCCAATTATGAAAAATTAGTAACTAAAGATATATATTGGTTAAATTATAACATTAAAACTAACAAAGACTACACTAGTTTGTTTATGGACAATCTTACCAGGAAGGAGAGGGAATGCTTGAAAAATATCATGGCTAATCAAGATATAAGGATCATGAAGCCAGACAAAGAAGGAGGTATAGTGTTGTTTACTACCCTTGATTACAACAATGAAATACACAACATACTCCATTTGTCTGGCAATTATGAGGAGGTTTCCCTCAATCAAGTCAATATAGGGTATAGGAGAATAGATCTTACCATAGAGGAATATTTATTGGACAATCGGATAACCAATGAGACTTATGAATTTATTAGAGAAGAATTTCCTAGGATGGCTACTATCATTGGAATCCCAAAAATACATAAAAGCCTAGAAAAGCCACCGTTTAGGCCAATAATTTCTGGTTCTAAGTCCAAGACTCACAACATAGGGGTTACCACAGATGTATGGACCAAGCATATTTATGACAATGTGAGACATCTCACAAAGGATTCATGGAATTCTTTGGGCAATTTAACATCAGAAATATGGCAAAATGATCTTGTTTTTCTAACGGTTGACGTTGTTGACCTTTTTTCAAGCATCCCCAAAGAGATTGGCTTAGAATATTTTTTCAATAGTTTAAGAAAGTATTCTGCTATGAGTTGGGACAAAATCAATCTCATCGTTGACATGATGGGATTGGTTCTGGATCATAACTATCTCCAGTTTCAGGGGGAATTATTTAGACAGAGTAGTGGCGTTGCTATGGGTGCTTCTTGCGCCCCAGTGTTCGCCAATCTCGTTATGTTAGAATGGGAATCCTTATACATATTTCCCAGTGAGTATTATAAATATATGGTGTACTATATTAGGTACCTAGATGATTTATTCATTCTTTGGAAAGGACTGGTTGACGTAATCAAGAGTTTTATAGATTATATAAACAACACCACCAGTTTTTTAAAATTCACTTACAAGTTAGAGATGAAAGGTATCTCTTATTTAGATACCTATGTGAATATTAATGATAAAGGTTTTGAGTCGAAAATCTATAGGAAGGATACCTTCTCTAATGATTACATATATTATGGTAGTAGTCACCCCCCGCACGTATTCAAAAACGTGTTTAAGGGCAATGCATACGTGCAGCACATATGTCATCAAATAAAGACATCATGCAAAAGGAATTGGATGTTATTTACAATATGCTCATTAGCAGAGGTTATCCGAAGCATATGCTTACTCCCATTGTTACTTATGTCAAGAAGGAATGGGGTCACAAGTACCCACCTTTGTTGGGGAAACCATTCACACCTTTAAAGAAAGACGATTATAACAATAGGAATGTTTGTGTGATTCTGTTTAGCCCCTACACCAACTTAATAAAAGAAATTTTATACAAACATTGGAATCTTCTAACTATATCGGACGAAGTTGGTGAAGTAGTTGGCACTTTCCCTAAATGTGTTTTTAAAACATCTTACAACTTAAAAAACATGTTGGACAGCATTAAGGACAACAAGAAGGTGGTGAATAGAAATAAAGGAACAACAAAATGTGGCACATGCAACCAATGTAAAAATATAAATGAAGCTAAAGTCACAAAGTTGAATAACATTACTAGGACTTATATGTATAGCTTGGTAGGTAATTGTAATACCTCTAGGGTTGTTTATGTCGCCACATGTACCTCATGCGATGCATATTACATTGGGAAGACTGAGAGAAAGTTCAAAACAAGAATCTATGAGCATTTATATAAAATTAAAAAACAAGACACTAATAATGCCCTAAGCAAACATGTTTTAGATAGAGGGCAAGAGCATTCTTTTCTTTTTAGTATTTTCGATCATATTGACTCCACAGTTTGTGGAGGTAACTGGAAAACTTTTTTGGCCCTGTTAGAAGGTAAGTGGCAAATGTTATGTGATGCTACAACGTGCCCAGGATTAAATGATTACATTAGTATTAAACCTTTTTTTACTTTTAGATTAATCAAAGATTTTTACAGATGTATTTTTTTTTACACTTTTTATACAATGTTATATTAACTTGTAGTTTATTCAGTATTGTTTTTAGATAATATTAGTGTAGGTTGGTGGTCTTTAACTATTTTAAGTATTAATTTATATATTGATACCAACAGGATTGTCATCAAATACTATTAGATACATTTTAGTATATGTCTTTATATATTTACATCATCCCCTTAGTTTTCACTACATTCTCGCACAATAAGGTTTTTAATCAGACAGTTCATCACTTGAGTATGTATATGGATTGTATATTATCAAATTATTTTATTTTGTACATATTCTATTTACACAAGTCACTTTATTATTTTATTTTTAGTCAATAAATGTATTTTTTAGTTTATAATCAGCAGAATTTAGTTTAAAAAGACGTGCTGAGAATTTATGTGATTTATAAGGTAGCAATTGATTTTTGGCGCCAAAAATTGCTTTAAAAGTAGTACATAAGTGCTTTGGTATTGGTTCTGATGAAATCTGCTTTTCATGCAGATGAAAGCGCTTAACCTGATATTCTGCCTTGGAGATTTGTATTCGTTTTATTGGTTTTTGTGGAGCTCCGTTATCGCACATTAAATCTTTTGGTTGTGAATTACTCCTGTCCGAGCAGTGGTTCTTTTGGATTACAGCTTTGGATTTGTTATCTGGTTATGTTGGGAATTGGAGCAGCCAAGTTGTCAATTTTAGGGACTGAAGGGAGGGATGAAGAGCGGCCAACAAGTGCATCAGAAGGTTCTGAACTGGGTCCAGAATCTAAGGCTCTTCTGCAGATGAGGTTGAAGGAAGGAGAACCAAATCTAACGAGGCCAATGAGGGGCTATTAGAATGATGATCCTTCCCAGGGCTTTGGCTTTCTGTAATATTTTGGGTATCAGGGGAATTGGTGGGAATGTATAAAGGAGACCTGGAGCCCAATCGTGTACAAGTGCGTCCCTTGGGGAATCTCCTGGAGGGAGAATCAGGGGAAAGTAGCTTCTGCATTTTGTGTTATGGGGGATGCAAAGAGATTGCAGCAAGGCTGGCCCCATTTGCAGAATATTTTTTCCGTTATTTCTTTTTTGAGGCACCACTCGTGAGGCAACAAAACTGCCCTGCTCAGTTTGTCTACAATCACGCTGGATTTCCCCGGGATGTGCGTTGCTCTCAGAAAGCGCTGGGTGTATGCAGCCCACTGCCATACTCATAGGTCCTCTTGACAAAGGGGATAGGACCTGGATCCTCCTTGTTTAAGAAACAGACCACCGACATGTTGTCCGTCTGAATCGCAATTGTCCCCAGAGGGAGAGAGACCTGAAAGTACTGCAACGTCAAGAGTACAGCTCCCATCTCCAAGACACTGATATGCAGATGTGTCTCTTGTTCAGTCCATGTGCCTTGGGCTGTTCTTCCCTGAAAATGCCCCCCCTCCACCTGATTAGGGAAGCGTCCGTGGTCACCATGGCTGATGGTGAGGGTAGGATAAAAGGACAACCTATCATTACTTGGAGAGAGGTCAACCACCACCGAAGATCCTTTTTGCATGTGTTTGTTAGAATAATGAGATGTGACATTGGGAGCTCTTAATAAGACCACTGCATGAATAGAAGCCATTGCAGAATCCGCATGTGCATACGACCCAATGGAATTGCTATTATTGTAGCTGCCATCATACCCTACAATTTTAGCACTTCTGAGGCTGGGACCTTATCTCTGGAAATGACATTCAGAATTTGCTGATGAAGTATTGATATCCTTTCTAAAGGAAGTTTTAAAGTGGTGGTGGTGGTGTCCAAATCTGCAATGATAAAAATGATATGTTGCAATGGCGACAAGGCAGATTTTTCTGAGTGTATGGTAATCCCGAGTTGATTGCAAAGAGTAAGTATGCTGTCCCTGGCTTGTATAAGCTGATGCCTGGTGGTAGCAGAGAGAAGCCTAGGTATGGAAACACCTGAAATCCCAAATACTTCAGATGAGCCGTGAACACTGACATACATTTGGTGAAAACTCTGGGGGCTGTAGTGAGACCAAAGGGCAGAGCTCGAAAATGGTAGTGAATGGCTCCCAGTCAGAAGCGCAGATGATCCCTGGATGGTCTGGCCATTTTTATGTAGTAGTACACATCCTGGAGATCTGTTGACCACATCCAACTGTCTTTCTCTACGAAGGGAAGTATCGACTGTAGCAAGACCCTCTGGAACTTGTCTTTCTTGACAGATCTGTTTAGTCTGCTGAAGTCCAAAATAGGTCTCCAGTCCCCTGTCTTTTTTGAAACCAAAAAGAATCTTGAGTAAGTTCCGGATCCTATCTGGTCTGCTGGGACTGGTTGGATGACTCTTTTCTAGCAACTTTTGGACCTCAACTGTTGCTTGTTCCCTGTAAAGTACAGTTGTGTACCTACCATAAATGTAGATGTTCGAGTGTATTCACTGTTGCGGTCATTACACTTGGGTAATCCTGCTGGCAGGCTACCCGCAGTCAGCCTGAAATCCAAAGTCCTGGTCCGGTGTCGGTTGCTGTCATCTCTTCCCTAACATCAGTGTGCCAGGGGTATATAAGATGCAGCCGACGCCATTTTCTTCAGTTTTTCTTGCCCCAGATGTCAGGTGCCCCCAAAAGGGTAGGCTAAAAACATTGCTTACAAAAAGCATGCACTAAAATAAACAATACCTTCATCTACAAGCAAATATACTACATAGGTTGTATAGAATAGAGAAGTACAGATAAGTCCCAGCAAAGAAAAGGGGGATGGTGGGTGGGTAACCTGGACTGCAACAGTGAATACATTCGAACATCTACATTTATGGTAGGTACACAACTCTACGATGTTCATCGTGTTTCACTGTTGCAGTCATTACACTTGGGTTGAATCCCAAAGCTGAGGTTGGGCGGCTGGGCCTAAATAGAATTAGGAGTGGCTATGAGGCCCTGCAGAACTGCAGTGGCAAAGCCTGCTCTGGATTTAGAGTAAAGAGGTAAGTGGTAGTGCTTGGTAAAAGTGTGCACTGAACTCCAAATTGCAGCCTCCAAAATTTCCTTGGTTGGTACTCCTCTGAAAATGGCTGCTGATGTGGCTGCTGCCCTGGTCAAATGTGGCCTAATGCCCTTAGGCACTGATTTGCCATGTTGTGCATAGCAGAAACGAATGCAGTGTCCTATCCATTTTGAAATAGTGTGCTTTGAGACAGCCTTTCCTTGTGATACTGCAGCATATGCCACTAAAAGTTGCTAAGTCTTTCTGAAAGCTTTAGTTTTGTCCAAGTAAAAGCGTAGTTGTCTGTGTATGTCCAAAGAATGCAGAAGTCTCTCCCCTTTATTCTGGGGATTTGGATAAAAAGTAGGCAAATGAATGGTTTGATTAAGAGCCACACTGGATACTACCTTTGGCATAAATGTTGGGTTTGTCCTTAAGGGAAAACCTGTCTGGATGGAAAATGATAAAAGTTTCCACTGCCATTAATGCCTGTAACTCTGAGGCTCTTCTTGCTGAAGTTATTGCTAGGAGCAGAGCTGTTTTCCATGATAAGAATTTTATCTTGGCTGTATTGGCTGGCTCAAAAGGAGGCAGTGTGAGCTTTTCCAAGACAAAATTGAGGTCACATGTAGGTATCACTGCTCTCCTTGGGGGTCTTATGTTTTTGGCCCCTCTGAGGTACTACAGTGGATGTGAAAAAATAGGTGGTTCCATATTGTAATGAGCTGAAATGGCAGAGGCATGGATCTTAATTGATGAGAAGGATAGGCCTTTGTCCAGCATCTGAGTTAGGTATTGTAAAATCTGAGGAATATTTGGAACAAGCAGTTCAATTCCTTGTGCCTAATTCCAAGCACAGAATCTCTTCCATTTTTCTGCATAAGATTTTCTGGTGCTGGGTCTCCTGGCTTCCAAAATAACATCCATAACTGCTTTAGAGAGTAGTGTGTTCTGAGTGGTTATATTATTCGCCATGCAGCCAGATTTAAGGTTCTGAGTTGACTGTGCAGGATCTGACTGTTTTGTTGGGTCAGAAGATGAGGAATTTGAGGTAGAGTCCAGGCTGGGCCTTGAGACAAGCTCTTTAGGATTAGGTACCAGTGCTGGCATGGCCAGTCTGGGGCAATCAGAATTATTTTTGACTTCCCTTGTCTGACCTTTAGGAGTACCTTGGGGACGAGAGGCAGTGGAGGAAAGGCATATACTGTCAGGGTTTTCCAGCTGAATGAGAAAGCGTCCACCTTCCATGCTTGTGTGTGATAAGTCCTTGTGCAGAATCTCTGTAGTTGGCAGTTGTGAGAGGATGCAAATAGATCTATGTCTGGGCATCCCCATTTCCTTGTTATCATGCTGAACACTTGTGGATCTAATTTCTACTCGTGAGGGTCCATGAGGTTTCTGCTTAGTTCATCTGCCAGAGTATTTGTCTTTCCTGGCAGGAATTGTGCTTGCAGATGCACTTGATAGGTCAATGCTGTGTTCCACAAAGTCATGGCTTGCCTGCAGAGGGGGTAGGAATGTGTGCTCCCTTGCTTGTTTATGTACCACATGACTGTAGTATTGTCCATTTTTAGCAATAGTTGTCCTGGATGAAGTAGATCCTTGAAGGCTGTCAGGGCATTTTGTACAGCTAGCATCTCTTTTTGATTAATATGAAGATGCATTTGGCTTGCAGACCACTTGCCTTGAATACATTTTCCTGCCATGTGTGCCCCCCAGGCATAATCCGATGCATCTGTTGTTAGTGTCTGCCTGGCTGTGGGTAAAGTGAATGGCTGTCCCTTGTTGTGGTGACAGGCCTGTGCCCACCATCGAAACTCCTGTTGCAGGCAGGGAATGAGGGTAATGAGAAGTTATGTACTTACCATAACATTCCATGTTAGTTGTCTTCTTCTTGCCTTGTTTCTTGCTGGATGGGTTCGGAGCCGAACCTCAGCTCTGACTCAGCCTATTACTAAAGCTCGAGAGCTATTTTTACCGGCTCAAGGCTATCCTATGTCCCATAATGCTAGGCGTGATATACCCAGATCTCATTTGATAGCTAACACTATGGACATACATGTCCGCACCATGACAGAGAATATATATATATATATATATAATAAAAATATATATATATACATATCTGTATATCTAAGAATATACAACTCTTACAAGAGTTAACAAGAAAAGGAAGAGAGGTAGCTAAGGAGATAACTCTCATGAAAACACATCTCAGAAGATACTCTCGGTCTTGCCAGGCTACGGGGATGGAGGTTGGGACGCAAGAAAGACGGCGAGAAGAAGTCAACTAACATGGAACGTTATGGTAAGTACATAACTTCTCAATGTTAAGTTGTCAATCTCGCCTTCATTCTTGCTGGATGGGACAGCGTCCCTAGCACCTTAGTCCTGGGTGGCTCAATGGAACAAACTCTTGAGTGCAGTGGAACCAAAATCATCCCTGCTTCTAGAGGTCATGTCCAGCTTGTAATGAGAAATTAAGGTATGAGGAGAGGCCCATGTGGCCGCTGCACAAATGGAATCCATTGGCAATCTTGCCTGAAAGGCTACTGAAGAAGCTAATGCTCTGGTTGAATGAGCTCTGGGCTTAATAGGGAGCTCTTTATGCCTCAACTGGTAAATCAACATGATAAGAGAGGTCAACCACCTGGACAAGGTTACTTTGGGAACTGGCAGGCCTTGCTTCCCTTCCACGTAAGACAGGAAGAGCTGTTCTGATTCCCTCATCTGCTTGGTTCTATCCAGGCAGAAGCGTAATTGACGGTGAATGTCTAGACAATGTAACTTCCGTTCAGACCTATTGGTATAAAGTGGGAAGAAAACAGGGAGATCGATGGTCTGATTCAGATTTTTTTCAGAGAGTACTTTGGGTAAAAAGGACGGATTAGTCCTGAGTGACACTTTATCTTTGTGAAAAACAAGGTAAGGAGGGCGAACACAAAGGGCTTGAAGTTCCGATACCTTTCTCGCTGAAGTGATGGCTACTAAAAACAGAGTTTATAAGACAGCAACTTTAACGAACAGGAAGCCGCAGGCTCAAAGGGAGGAAGAATTAAAGACGACAGCACCAAATTTAGGTCCCATGGTGGGGGAGGATCTTTTGCCGGGGGCCTAAGTAAGAGGGTTCCTTTTAAAAAGGCTTTACAAAGTTTGTGTGACATAATGCTGGTCTCAGACAATCCAACATGAAAATTTGCAATAGCTGCCAACTGAACTCTGATGGTGGCTGAAGAAGAACCCATTTGAAAAAGTTCTGCCAAAAACTCTATAACTGTATGGACAGGAGCTGTGAAAGGGTCAGCTTGTTTCTCCCCTGCCCAAACAGAGAAACGCTTCCATTTGCTAGCATAAGTCTTTCTGGTAGTAGACTTGTGCGAAGCGAGGATGATGTCATGAACTGAATGAGAGATTGAGGGAAGCCTGGCTAGGGTTGGAAGTGGAGCAACCAAGCTGTGAAGTTGAGAGATTGGAGAGATTGATGCAGCCCGCCCGACTGATGTGTCAGAAGATCTGGCGCTGGGTCCAGGTGCCAGGGCTGATCTAGTAGATGACGTTGCAGGAATGGAAACCAAATTTGTCGAGGCCAGTAAGGGGCAACAAGGATCATTCTGGATCTCAAAACAGTTGCTTTCTGGATTAACTGAGTAATTAAGGGAAAGGGGGGAAAAGCATACAGAAGACCCGGGGCCAATCGTGGACTAGAGCGTCTCTGGGGGGTAGACCTGGGAGAGGGAAGAGGGTGAAGAAGTCTGGGCACTTGCTGTTTTGAGGGGTTGCAAAAAGATTGCACCAAGGCTGACCCCACCTTCTGAAAATTTTTTCCGCTACTAGCTGGTTGAGAGACCACTCGTGGGGTATGAGAATGGCTCTGCTCAGCCTGTCTGCTATGACATTGGACTTCCCGGGGATATGCGTTGCTACCAGAAACCACTGAGAACAGATCGCCCACTGCCAAAGTTTGAGTGCTTCTCGACATAGGGGGTAGGACCTGGTTCCGCCCTGCTTGTTGATATACCACACTGTAGACATATTGTCTGTCTGAATTGCAATAGTCCCAATGGGTAGAGAGTCTTGAAGGTCCTGCAACGCTAAAAGTACCGCTCTCATTTCCAAGACATTTATGTGCAGGTGGCCTTGGAAAGGTTGCCATGTGCCCTGGACTGTCCTGCCCTGAAAATGCCCCCCCCACCCGATTAGGGAGGCATCCATTGTCACAGTAGCCACAGGAGAAGGAAGGACAAAAGGTCTGCCCTGGAGAACCTGAGGGGAGACCATCCACCACGAGAGGTGCCTTTTGCATGACTGAGTGATTAGAATGCTGTGCGACATTCGAAGCTGTTGAAAGGACCACTGGGAAAACAGCATCCATTGCAGGATCCGCATGTGAAAGCGAGTTAGGGGGAGTAATGTGATAGCTGCTGCCTTGAGACCTAGGGTTTTTAGTACGAATCTGGCCTGGACACTGCTCTCTTGTAATAGGATTTGAACATGATCGCGTATGTCTGAAATCCTTTGTACAGGCAGTTTTGCTGACAGCTCTACGGTGTTTAAGATGGCGCCTATGAAGGTAATAGATTGACAAGGCAGACTTTTCGGAGTTTATAGAGATACCTAGCTCGTTGCAAATTTGGAGGGCATAATCTCTGGAATAGAGTAGCTGATGCTTGGTGGTGGCAGTAAGGAGCCAGTCATCTAAGTATGGAAACACCTGGAATCCTTGTCGTCTCAGGTGAGCCGCAACCACTGCCATGCATTTGGTAAACACCCTGGGGGCTGTGGTGAGGCCAAAGGGCAGGGCTCTGAATTGGTAGTGACTGGCTCCCATCCAGAAGCGGAGAAACCTCCTGGAGCTCCTGCTCATTTTGATATGATAGTACGCATCCTGAAGGTCTATACAGCACATCCAATTGTCCTGACCCAGGAAGGGTAGAATGGACTGAAGCGTGACCATCCGGAATTTTGTCCTTTGAACAGACTTGTTCAGCCTGCTGAGATCCAAAATAGGTCTTCAGTCCCCTGTCTTTTTTGGTACCAAAAAGAACTTGGAGTAGACTCCAGATCTTTGCTGGTCTGCTGGATGGCTCTTTTTTCTAGCAGCTTTGAAATTTCTAGTGCTGCTTCATCCCTCAGACCGGGTGGAACATCTGGAAGGGGCCCTTTTGGCTGTTGTGGGGTATGAATAAAGGGAATTTTGTAACCCTCGGATTTGACTGACCGTACCCAAGTGTCTTGCGTGAGGGAATGCCAGGCTTCTGGGTACAGTGATAGTCTTCCCCCGACTGCCTCCGAAGGTGGACAGTCAGGCAGCTCCTCAGGGGTGCTGGAAGGGTTTGTCAGAGAAGGATTCTCTGCTACCCTGATTCTGTGGACCCCCCATGCCCCTCAGGTGGCGTCTATTATTGTTCCCTCCTCTGCCTCTGGAGGGAAGCTCACCACATGCGTCAGGCAGTACTCCCTGAGGTTTGCAGAACCACATTTTCCCACTCTTCTGACCCTTAGGGTATGGTCTAGAAGGGGTAGAAAAATGGACTCCTACGGCAGAGAGAGTCTTGCCTTCCTGCTCGCACCTGGTCAATGTATCCTTCACTTGAGGTCCAAACAAGGCAGAACCATCAAAGGGGGTGTTAGTGAAGGATGCCTTGAAGGGGTCAGCAAAATTGCAAAGCCGCATCCAGGCATGTCTCCTTAGAGCAATGTCCATGCCTGCAGCCCTACTCGCTCCATCGGCTGCATAGGAAATGAGCCGCATGGGGGAGTTGACAATAGAGTTCAGGGTCCCCAGCTGGGAGATGATCTTTTCCTGAGACCCCGTAGCTGATGGGCCCTGTAAGGTATCACCCAGTTCTTTGAGAAGGTCTCTCTGCAGACGGGTGAAATGGCACAAATAATTCAGCGACCGCATAGCAAAGGTCGCTGAAGAAAACATCCGCTTACCATACCTGTCCATAGTCCTAGATTCCTTATTAGGAGGATGGACAGGTACTGAAGGGTCAGCCAACTCCTTTTTAGTGGCCGCCGCCACCACCATGGCATCAACAGGGACTCCCCTAGTTAAAAACTGCTTGTCAGAAGGGGCTGTAATAAATGTTGTAGGCCTCCGGGGAGTTGGTTCCATAGCATCTGGAGCCGTCCACGCCTTTCGAGCCACCACATCCATGAGTGGATCGAAAGGCGGAGATACCCAGGAGGTGGAAGGGTGAGATCCGAATGCATCCAGGTACACTGACTCGTCCTCAGAAGGGTTAAGGGCAGACCAGTTTCCCCTCTGCTTAAGAATCTCCAGGATGTCAGAAAATGAGACATCCTCAGAGGGGGACCTTGGGGACCCTTCTGACTCATCCAAGTCGGTGTCTGACGTGACTGACTCAGGGGAGTCTACATGCTTCCTCTTGCATTTTCTCTTTCGAGGGGGCTCCCCTGAAGGGTCAGGGGAGGCCTCAGAAGAGGAGGATACACTCAATGTAGCTATCTGTAGCATCGGTTCTTCACGCTCGGGATCGAAAGGGTGGATAGAGACTGAAGCAGGCACCATAGACGGAGGAGCCGAAGGAGCCAACCGTGGAGCAGGCACAAGGGCCAGCACACTCCTCATGACCTCAAAGGCACCCCTATCAGGCAGGGAAGGGGGTCCCCACTCCGAAGAGACAAGGACCCCTCCCGGCACTGAGAGGGCCGGCTCCAAGGCCTATGTTGGGGCCGAACTCATTTGCGCCGAGGCTCCGAGAGGGAGAACTGGGTCGGACAAGGGTCCAATGCCACTCGCCTCCTTGGAACTGACGATGGAGTCCCAGCACCCGGATCCCGCCAAGGATGGAACCAAGGAAGAGATCAGAGCTGACGAGGGAGCCGAAAGGAGTGGTATCGGCTCAGGCGTTCCGACGGTCCCGACCCCTACGATCTCCGGCTCTGAACTCAAATGAAGAGTCGGAGGAGGAATCGAAGAGGGAGTAGTGATAGCCACTGCCTGATGAGGAGGGCTATGCAACATTTGGGCTAGTGCCTGCGACTTAAGTAGTCTGCTAACCACCCTCTCGAGATCATGGTCTGACAGCCTGGAAGACCGAGAGGAATGGGACCTGTGACTCCGCTCCGATAACAAGGGAGACTTCGGAGCCGAATGGACAGATTCCAGGGAAGGAGACCTGGAATGCTTTCTGCTCAAAGACGGCTCCGACAGCAGGGTCGGAGCCGACCGAGGCCTCGAATCATCGGTTCCATCCGGAACCGATGTAGTGGTAGTAGTAGTAGCGCCACTCAGCGACGGCTCCGAACATGGAGCCGATGGTTTGGCGGGCTTGGAAGGTTTACCTGACGAAGGCTTAGCCAGGGAACCTTCAGGCTTCAACAAGCCTCTCAAAATAAGTTTGTTTCTGCGTTCCTGCATGACTCTTGGACTGAACGCATGGCAGACAGAGCAAGAATCCTGCAGGTGCAGAGGGACCAAGCAATATACACAAGAAGTGTGACCGTCTGTCAGAGACATCTTCTGACAGCACGAGTCACACTTCTTGAAGCCCGAGACCTTGGTGTCTTTCGACATCCTGAAACAAGGATGACGGGCAGAAAAGGTCTAGTCACAATCAGCCAAAACACACACACACACACAAAAAGCTTATAACAGACCAAGCAAAAACAAAAAACCCAACACTTTTTAACACAAATTAACTAGGCACACACATACATCTACTACAGAACTGTATAGAAGTTTAGCCAAAGGCCTAACTATTTAAGTGAGGGGAAAACTGAAGGAAAAAAAAACTACCTAAGAGGGGATTCTAAACAGGGATCTATAAGGTAGTAACTATCGCTAATATAACCCAAAAAGCTGACAAAATACAAGAAAAAGATTAATACAACCTGGAGCCGGCAAAAAGATGCAACCTCGTAGCTGAAGCGGCACACGAGATCTGGGTATATCACGCCTAGCATTATGGGACATAGGATAGCCTCGAGCCGGTAAAAATAGCTCAAGAGCTTTAGTAATAGGCAGAGTCGGAGCCGAGGTTCGGCTCCAAACCCATCCAGCAAGAATGAAGGCGAGATTGACAACTTTTAGTTATGTACTCACCATAACTTCAGATGTTTGGGATCCATCTCGCCTACATTCTGACTGATGGGTTCGGAGCCGATCCCTCGGCTCCGACTCGGCACGCTTATGCCAAAGAGCGAAGTCTCTTATTGGCTGAGCTTACTATATCCCAGGATGCACCACTACCAGTCCCCCAGATCTAGTTTGTCCGCATACATACACAGACACACACGCTGCTTATATAACATCGTCAGATGAAACAAGATAAAAACAGTAGAACTCAAAACCGTTCAATCTCTTCTGATCTCCAAGGCAGGGGAAGGAGGGTGGGTATTAGGAATGTAGGCGAGATGGATCCCAAACATCTGAAGTTATGGTGAGTACATAACTAAAAGATGTTATGTGATCCTATCTCGCTTACATTCTGACTGATGGGACAGCGTCCTAGCACCTGAATCCTGGGTGGCTCACTGGAAAACACTCCTGAGTACCGTGGAACCAAATGATGCTCGCCTTTAGATGCCACATCCAATTTATAGTGGGAAATGAAAGTGTGCGGGTTGGACCAAGTAGCCGCAGCACAAATCTCAGAAATAGCGAGCTTGGAATGAAAAGCAATAGAAGTAGCCATAGCTCTGGTAGAGTGAGCTTTGATAGATGTTGTAAGTTGCTTATTTGAAGAGGAATAAGCCTGAGTTATGCAATCTCTAATCCATTTGGAGATAGTAGCTTTAGTGATGGTTTTACCCAATTTATTATCTGAAAAGGACACAAACAACTGGTCTGTTTTACGAATTTGTTGAGTCCTGTCTAGATAGAAGCGCAATTGCCTGTGAACATCCAATTTATGGAGGGTGTATTCCTTCGTTGGAGAATTTTGGAAAGAAAACTGGTAGCTCTAGAGATTGTTGGAGACAGAGATTAGAACAAACCTTTGGAACAAAAGATGGGTTAGGCCTAAGTGATACTCTATCCTTGTGAAAAATCAAGTACGGTGGTTTGATAGATAGGGCTTGAAGCTCTGAAATTCTTCTTGCAGAGGTAATAGCAACTAAGAAGGCAGTTTTCCAAGACAGATATTTTAACTCACATGTAGCAGCCGGTTCGAAAGGGGAAGATGTTAAGGCACGGTACCAAGTCAAGATCCCACGGAGGCAGGATGAAAAACTGGGGTCTTAACAGCCCAGCACCTTTAATGAAAGTTTTGCATAATCTGCTGCTCATCAACGGTGGATCCATGGATTCGTGAAATTTGGAGATAGCTGCTAGTTGGACTTTAATAGTAGAGACTGAAGATCCTTGATTAAATAAGGATGTTAAAAATTTCAAAACCTCTGGTATCGGGGCAGTGATAGGGTCTAAGCCCCTGAGTTGAGCCCAGATAGCAAACCTCTTCCACTTACTGAGGTACAATTTCTTAGTGGTGGGTTTGTGGGCTGAAGATAAAATGTGAATAACTTCCGGGTCTAAGGTGTGATTTCTGACTAAAGTCGGAAGTGGAGGAGCCAAGCTGTCAATTTCAAAGTGTGAAGGGACTGGTGTTGTCGTCCCGACTGATGAATCAGCAGATCCGGAGTTAGATCCAAAAACCAAGGACCGTCCACAGCATGTTTCTTTAGGTAGGGGAACCATATCTGACGAGGCCAGTGCGGAGCAATTAGTATCATTGTGGACCCCAATTGGGAAGCTTTCTGGATGACTTTGGGGAGAAGTGGGACCGGAGGAAAGGCATAAAGTAGTCCTGTTGGCCAAGGTTGGGCTAGAGCATCCGTAGCTGCCTCCCCCTGACGCGGAGTCAAGGAGAAGAACCTTTTGCACTTTGTGTTTTGTGGTGTTGCAAACAGGTCGCAGCACGAGGTCCCCCATCTTCTGAAAACCTAAGCTGCTACTGTTTCGTTCAGGGACCACTCGTGAGGAGAGAGAATCGTCCTGCTTAATCTGTCTGCCAATATATTGGATTTCCCTGGAATGTGGGTCGCTACCAAGAAACGGTTGGTAGCTACAGCCCATTCCCACACCCTCATGGCCTCTCTGCAAAGGGGGTAAGATCTGGTCCCTCCTTGTTTGTTTAGATACCAGACCACCGACATGTTGTCTGTGTGGATAGCGATAATGCCTTGAGGGAGAAACTTGTGGAAGGCCTGTAGGGACAGAAGTACAGCCCTCATTTCCAATACATTGATATGGAGAAAGGTTTCATCTGGAAGCCAAGAACCCTGAACTAACCTGCCCAGACAATGCCCCCCCCCCACCCTGTCTGGGAGGCATCCGTCGTCAGGGTGGCCACCGGAGGGATAACAAAGGTCTTCCCTGATTCAGGTTGGATGGCTGAAGCCACCAGCGGAGGTCCCGTTTGCGTTTCTGTAATCAGAATGGGGTGATTGAGGGGGAGATTCTGAAAGGACCATTGTGTCGATAACAGCCACTGAAGAATCCTCATGTGCAATCTTGCCAGTGGAACTAGGAGAACCGTGGCAGACATCGAACCTAAAAGTTGCAGGACCATCCTGGCTGGGGCTTTGGATCTTGGAAGCAGGGCTTGAACTTGACCTTGTAAAGTTTGAATCCTTTCGGTAGGAAGAAAGACGCATCAATTTTGAGTCTATCTCTGCTCCTATGAATCTTATGCGCTGAGAGGGCAGCAAGACAGACTTTGACCAATTGAATGTAATTCCCAGGGTAGCACCCAGGAGATGGTGGCTTTGAGGTTGTCTATTAGTAGATGCCTGGTGGTGGCAGTCAGGAGCCAGTCGTCCAGATAGGGAAACACTTGGAATCCAAGACTCCTCAGGTGAGCAGTCACTACTGCCAAACACTTGGTGAACACCCTGGGGGCTGTGGTGAGACCAAAGGGCAGTGCACAAAATTGGAAATGACTGTCTCCCAGGCTGAAGCGCAGATACCTCCTGGACGCCTGATGTATCGGTATGTGATAATAGGCGTCCTTGAGATCTATGGAGCACATCCAAACATCCTTCTCCAACAATGGGAGAATGGATTGTAAAGTGACCATTCGGAATTTGGACTTCATGACGGACTGGTTTAGTTTGCTGAGATCCAATATTGGTCTCAGGTCCCCTGTCTTTTGGCACTAAAAGAACCTTGAGTAATTCCGGATCCGATCTGGTCTGTGGGGACCGGTTGGATGACTCCTTTTTCTAGCACCTTTGAAGCTTCTGCGGCTGCAATTTCCCTTTGACTGGGTTGTGGGTCCGGGATTTTTTGGACGGTGGGGGTGAGTGTGTGAAGGGAATGGTGTAACCTCCGGCAATAATCCGAAGCACCCATCTGTCCTGAGTGATAGACTCCCAGGCTTTTAGGTGCTTGGCAAAACGGCACCTGACTGGCTCCGGAGCAGCACAGCCGGGCAATCCCTCATGAAGTGTGGGAGGCTGAAGAGCCACGAAAGGACTCGCGGTCTCCAGAATTGCGGGGCCCTCTGCCGCCTCTGGGACGGCGTCTCCCAGAAAAATTCCCCGTCCTCTGCCTCTGGAAGGGGAATCTTCCTGCTGTTGATGGAAAAACCTACGTGATTTGCGGAACCACATCTTCCCTCCTCCTTTAGCCTTGGGATAAGGCCGAAAGGGAGTGGAATAACGTGCACCTACGGCAGATAAAGTTTTTCCCTCTTGCTCACAGCGGTAAGAGTGTCTTTACCTTAGGTCCAAACAAAGAGGACCCATCAAAGGGAGCGTCGGCGAAGGAAGACTTGAAGGCCTCCGCGAAATGACACAAACGGAGCCAGGCTTGTCTCCGTAGAGCCACGCCTGTGCCTGCCACTCTGCCCGCCCCTTCGGCCGCATATGAAATGAGCCTCATGGACGAGTTAGAAATCGAGGTAAGGATAGCCAACTGAGAGCTAACCGACTGGGCTAGCTGCTCAGGTAGGTTACCTGAGAGGGAATCTGACAGCTCCTTGACCAGATCCCTCTGTAGCCTGGTAAAATGTGCCAAATAATTCAAGGACCTTAGTGTAAAGGCCACTGAAGTCAGGGTGCGCTTCCCATGCCAGTCCATGCTCCTAGACTCCTTATTAGGAGGATGGACGAACGTTGAAGCCTCTGCCACGTCCTGTTGTGTAGCAGATGCCACCACCATGGCATCTACAGCCACGCCTTTTGTCAAGAACTCCTTCTCGGGTGGGGCAGACAAAAATTTGTTAGGGTGAGAAGGCACTGGTTCCACAGTATCTGGATGTTCCCACGCCCTCCGACAAACCAAATCCAGGAGCTCGTCGAAGGGCGGAGACACCCAGGAGGCGGAGGGCTGAGCCCCAAAGGCCTTGAGAAGCACTGACTCATCAGCAGAGGGGGGTATGGATATCCAGCCGCCTCGTTGCTTAAGGATCTCTAAAATGTCTGCGAATGAGACATCATTCGAGGATGACTTTGGGGACCCCTCCACATCATCAAGATCAGTGTCCGATGTAAGAGACTCGGGGGAGTCCACGTGCTTCCTCTTGCACGATCTCTTCCTTGGGGGCTCCTCCGAAGACAACTCGAAGAACCCTCAGGAGGAGGGGAACCCCCAGTGGGGGTAACCTCAGGCCCCGGGGCTCCGCTGCCTAGGGACAGGGGAACTGCCAAAGACCCAGTCTCCCACGCCCAGGGAAGGTGCCGGTAAAGCCGTAGAGATGGCCGAAGAAGACTTGGCCAAGGCACTCCTCATAGCTCTGAAAGCCGGACCCCCAGAATCCTGGGAGTGTCCGGTCCCCGGAGCCATGATAGCAGACGGAAGTCCCGCAGCCGAAGCACCGAGAGGGAGGCTCAGAACCAACAGCATAGGTCCCGAAACGTCACCCCCGGGTCCGGCCGAAGAAGTCCGCGTGCCAAACTCGGACCCGAAGGCCGGGGTTGGAGCCGACCCTAGGATCTCCACTGGCTCCAACAGCACCTGCTCCGATGGAGCCGAAGCGGTCGGAGGAGGAATGGCAATGGAATGGGCTATCGGCTCCGAAGCCAATTGGGTCGGAGCCGAAACAAATTTTTGAAAGACTGGGGACTGGAACAGTCTTTGGAGCACCCTGTCTATGTCCGAATCTGACATCCTCGATGACCTAGAGGAGACTGAACGGGTTCGAGTTGGCCTCTCCAACGGCCCCAAGGGGCTAGGGGACCGGCTCGAGGTGACTCGATAACTATCGGCGCGAAGGAATACACAAACCAGTTTCCATCGGTGCCGAGGAGGACTTAGGCGCCGAGGAGGAAGTGTCTGAGCGGACAACCTTCATCGGCTCCGAGACCAATGGAGCCGATGAAGGTGACTCCGCCTCGATGCCCCAGCCATCGGCTCGAAGCCAGAGGAGTCGAGACTGGAGGCATCGAGGCAGACCGTTCGCCTCGGCTCCGAAGTCCTTGGAGCTGAAGGAGAAGCCTGCCTATGTCTTTTGGCGGTCGGGTCTGACGGACTGGTCGGAGCCGACGCCCTTTTCTTTTTAGCAGGAGAAGGAGAGGATGCTAAAGCTTCTTCAAAAGAGGGTTTTATAAGGCCTTTCAATATAAGCTTATTTTTCCTCTCTTGGAGGACCCTCGAGGAAAAAGCGTGACACACGCTGCAGGACTCCTGCAAATGTTTGGCACCCAAACAATATACACAGAGAGAGTGGTCATCCGTGATAGACATTTTAAAGCTACACTTAGTGCACTTCTTAAAGCCCGAAGGCCTAGGAGCCTGAGACATTATAAGTACAACTCAGTAACTCTCTCACAGACAAAACTCTTTTAAAATGACTGACACTACAAAGATTAATTGCCGTTCACAATGATAGCCCGCAGTTAAAATAAAGGCCAACTGAAGACATACAACAGTGAATAAGTATAAAAGGAATCCAAGAACCCCTAAAGGTTCAAAGGGATTAACTGACAGGAAAGGCCCTACGGATCGAGGGAGCCTGTAACCAGAACAAACACCAATCACACACAAATTTTCCACAAAAAATTTTCAAAACACACACAACAGCACAGAGTAGCTGTTAAAACAGCTTTTTTGTTAAGAATTAGCAAATTTCTGACAGAAAAAGTTAGTGAAAAGACACTACTTAGCTCAGCCAGCTCGAGACCACGTCTTTGCTAGTTAGCGGCAAACAAGATCTGGGGGACTGGTAGTGGTGCATCCTGGGATATAGTAAGCTCAGCCAATAAGAGACTTCGCTCTTTGGCATAAGCGTGTCGAGTCGGAGCCGAGGGATCGGCTCCGAACCCATCAGTCAGAATGTAGGCGAGATAGGATCACATAACATCTTATCATTTAACGTTTCCAGGCTGTGGCAATGTTGAGTCCAAACACTTTTTAGATACCACTGTAGCTTCCTCATATGCAGTCTTGCATATGGAATTAGCAGAATGCAGGATGCCATGAAGCCCAAAGCCTGCAGAATTTTTCATGCAGGTAACTGGGTTTTTGTTGCTATCTTTTGGAAGTAATAAGTCAGTTGCCTTTGTTTGTCTGACGTGAGATAAGCCATCTGGGCAGTTGTATTTAAGCTTGCACCCAGGAATATTATCTCTTGAGGGGGTACTAGTTTTGATTTCTTTTTGTTTACTGTGTACCCTAGGCAAATTAATAATCTGTTTACAAACGCCAGATGCTTTAGTAGAATGTCCTTGCTCTCTGCTAGAATAAGGCAGTCTTCCAAGTAGGGATATATTTGAATTCCTCTTTGTCTGAAAAATGCAATTACTGGTGCCAGGCATTTTGTGAAGACCCTGGGCACAGTAGATAAGCCAAAGGGCAGTGCAGAGAATTGGTAGTGCATTGAGCCAGCTATGAATCTGAGGTATCTTCTGCAAGATTGTCTGATTGGGACATGCAGGTATGCCTCTTTGAGGTCCAAAGTTACGAGTCAAGCCTCCTTGCCCAGCATGGGCAGAAGT
The DNA here is from genome assembly GCF_019279795.1 of Protopterus annectens. NCBI lineage: Eukaryota > Metazoa > Chordata > Ceratodontiformes > Protopteridae > Protopterus > Protopterus annectens. Next base: position 287,362,609 of record NC_056743.1, read on the forward strand.
TGCTGCAGTGTCAACATTTTGAATTTTGGAACGTCCAGAAAATTATTTAGAATAGACAGGTCCAGTATTGGTCTCCATGCTTTGTCCTTTCTGGGTACCAAGAAAAGCCTTGAGTAAAATCCTTGTCCCTGCTCTTGCTGTGGTACTCGCTGAATAGCCCTCATGTCCATGAGAGATGTAATTTGTTTTTGTGCCTCTGCCCATTGATTGTGTGGTAGGTCTGGCATACCTTTTGCCTTTGGAAGGGTGTGAAAGTGGAACTTGTAGCCTTGAGAAACAATATTCAGTACCCATTTGTCCTGGGTGATCATGTGCCAATTTTGTGAAAAAAATGCTAGCTTTCCCCCTAAGGGTGCTGCCAAAAGATAAGTGCTTGGCATTGGCAGTGGGAAGTCATTGGGACTGTTTCTTATATGGTTGTGATTTGTCTTTTCCGCTTTTGGAAGCAGAAGTACCCCATTGTTTAGGCCTGTATGAAACCTGGGGCTGAGATCTAGCTCTAGGACATCTGTATCTGCCTCTTTGAGGCCTGTCTGACACTGGAAAGGACCAATTCTTAGAAGGCCAGTTCCTGCTAAATCTGGGTGGCTGAACCTGTAAGAAATCCTTTACTGTCTGCATAGACTTCGCTTTATCCTCCATTTTCTTTAACACCTCTTCTGCCTTAACACCAAACAAAGTATCATGCTGTAATGAAGCATCCAATCATTTTGCTTTAACATGAACAGGCAACTACTCTGTTCCTTTAACCAGGCATGCCTTTGAATGACAAATCCTGTTACTGCGGCACTGCAACAGCCTCTAGTGAATCAAAACTACATTGCAAAGTATGCTTTCCCACTTGTTCAGTTGCATGCAATAAATCCTGCATTTCCTTGTTTTCAGGACATTCAGAGTTTGTTAGCATTTTCTGTTTTAGCAGAGACATCAGGTATTGCTGATATTTAAGCATATGAAACTGGCAATTTAAAGCTCTTACAGCTAAAGTAGCAGAGGTGTAAACTTTTTCCCCCCATCTGTCCAGTGCTCTAGAATCCCTATCAGAGGTACAGTTTTTTTTGCTGTGGAAGCCTTGACCCCTTTGGGACCCTGAGATATAGTTTCTGGGTCAGCAGCAGGGTTTTTATATAGAAATTTATGTGAATCTGGAACCTTGTAGTACCTATCTGGCTTAACTGGTGCAGGGGGTAAAGAATCAGGAGACAGACTGGACTCTGAAAATACATCATCTACAATGTCTAGAACAGGTGGAATAGGAAGAGGTCTGTGTTGGGGCAATAAAATAAAATCTCTGAGCCTTTTCTTAGATTCTGAATAATCTTGGCTTTCCCACTGGAAATACTCACTCATGGTGTGCAGGGTTTCCCCCAAAAGAATAGTCCTCAGGAGGAGAGGCTGAAGGGATAGATTCTTCAGCATCAGAGTCCTCATAGGGAGGAAGAGAGTATCCCTGTTCTGAAGAGGAGTCAGATAAAATGGAAACCTGATCAGAGGAATCATATTCAGTGTCTCGCCTAGGCCTTATATCAGGAGGGGATAGGAACCCCTGATCAAAGTAATTAGGTCTTCGGCCATTTTGAGCATCTGTTTCTTAGGCATGGATGTCTGTCCAGGAGAACGCTGTACTTGTTTCTTTGTCTTTAAAGCTGTTTTAGTCTTTGTCTTGGAGGCTGAAATTGGCTTGATATAAAGCTGTGTAGGTCTGAAAACACCCTCAGAAGCCGATGCCTGCTCAGCGGCTCTGGACCCATCTGAGGGATTCGTTTCCATAGGCCCAATACCTTGAGTTTCCAGAGGCCTAGTTGTCTCCACATGGGAGTTGGAGGTGGCTTGTGGCTTTGAGGTAGCGGGTGTCAGGGGCTGCGAAAGCACCTCACTGAGAACCGGCGAACTGGCGACTGGCCTAGAGGAGGCTTCGTCGTCGGTTTTGGACCTCGGATGCCTGTCCTTTTCTTTTTCCTTGCGCTTTTTATGAACTCTGATCGTCGGCTGCTCCAACGGCATTATATAGTTAAACCTATGGCCAAAGTAATGAAATGCAAAATCGTACCGACGCTTAATAGTGCGTTGGTTAAATCTAGCACAAAACCGACAACCAGCAATGTCGTGATCAGGGCCTAGGCAAGGAATACAGTAAGAATGAAAATCCTTATGAGGTATTTGCTTCCCACAAGAAATACAATTGTTAACTTTTACTGACATCAGTCTGGAGCAAGAAAATAGTTTCCCCAATGGGGTACTTAGCTTTATTGAAGACTTCGGATCTGAAATTCAATTTCGAAAATCTCAGGAGTCGGCCGACCGGCACTTGCGAACTGCTTTTGCTTCGGGCACCGCGCAGCAAAAAAGACTGAAGAAAATGGCGTCGGCTACATCTTATGTATTCCCTAATGCACTGACGTCAGGGAAGAGGCGACAGCAACCGACGCCGGACCAGGACTTTGGAATTCAGGCCGACTGCGGGTAGCCTGCCAGCAGGATAACCCAAGTGTAATGACTGCAACAGTGAAACACGATGAACATCTGGGTGGAACGTCTGGGATTTTTGTTATGAAGGGGGGAGGAGTGGCAAAGGGAATACAATATTCTCTGGAAATTATGCTTTGTACCCAGTTGTCATTTATTTTTAGCCAGACATCTGGATACAAAGATAAACGACCCCCGACTGCCTCCAGAGTAGGACAGTCGGGCTTCCCAAAGACCTGGTCTCTGTCACCCTGATTTTGCGGACCCTCTCTGCCATGAGGGCGGCATCTTCCATTATTGCCCCCACCTCTGCCCCTGGAGGGAGGTTCACCACGTGTGTCCAGAAAGGCTCCTTGGGCTTTTCGGAACTACATCTTTCCTCCCTTTTGACTCTTGGGGTAGGGTGTAGTAGGGGTGGAAAAATGGACTCAGACAGCAGACAGAGTCTTTCCTTCCTGCTCACACTTGGTCAGAGTTTCCTTAACTTTGGGCCCAAAAAGAGATGAGCCATGAAAAGGGGTGCTGGCAAAGGATGACTTAAAGGGCTCCACAAAAAAACATAAGTGCATCCAGGAATACCTCCTAAGAGCAATTCCTGTTCCAGCTGCCCTACTCGTTCCATCAGCTGCATATGAAATCAGACGCATGGAAGAGTTCAGTATGGAATTAAGGGTAGCAAGTTGGGACGCAACCTTGTCTGTAGTTCCCTCAGCTGCCGTACCCTGTAGAGCATATCCAAGCTCTTTTAGGAGGTTTCTTTGCAGTCTTGCGAAATGTGTGAGGTAGTTCATTGAACGCATGGCAAAAGTCGCTGAACTAAACATGTGCCTTCTATCCATGATCCTAGAGTCTCCGTTAGGCTGGACAGAGGAAGAAGTTTCCGACATCTCCTTTTTGGTCCACCATGGCATCAACAAGCACTCCCTTTGTGAGAAAGGTCTTATGAGGGGCAGAAATAAATTTATTGGGCCTCCTAGGGACAAGCTCCATGGTGTCCGGAGACTCCCACGCCCTTTGAGAGACCAGCTCCATAAGCTTATCGAAGGGCGGAGACACCCAAGAGGTGGAGGGCTGAGACCCAAAAGCTTTCAGCAGAACCGACTCATCCTCAGTAGGGTTGCTGGGCTTCCAGCCACCCCAGTGCTTTAGGATTTCCAAGACATCTGCAAATGAGATTTCAGAGGGGGACCCTTCTGATTCATGCAAGTCGGTGTCAGATGTATAGACTCCTGTGGGGAGTCTAGATGCTTCCTTTTGCAAATTCTCTTCCTGAAAACCTCATCAGTAGGAGCTTCTAGTGAAGTCTCGTAAGGGTAGGGACCACCCAATGGGACTTCCTGAGGCTCAGGGTCTCTACACTTTAAAGGGATCTGTGAGGCAGAAGTAGACAGGCGCTTTTAGGGAAGAGGTAGTTGGCCCTGAAGTTGTGGATGTCCTGGGGGACATTACTCTCTTCATGGCTTCAAAAGCACCTCTGCTCCAGTGGGAAGGAACCTCTGGATCTGAAAAAACAGATGATTCCCTCAGCATTGGAATTGTGTGCTCCGATCCAAAGGTAGAATCCAAACTCATCCGAGCCGAAGCCCCGAGAGGTAAAGTTGGACCGGAAAGATCGGTGCAACTATCCTCCCCAGACCTGACTGGCAAGTGACAGCTCCTAGACTCCTTAATGGGCTCCAAGGAGGTCCAAGTAATCGGAACCAATGCCCTTGGAGCAGGCATCGGTTCCAAAGGCTCCACAATCATCAGCTCCAACTCCTCTGGCTCCGATGGACCGGTATGGCAAAGGAGGAGGAAAAGAAGAAAATGGAGGAACAGTTTTCATTTCTAAAACCACTTCTTCGAAGCCGATAAAAATTTTGCAAATGATGGTGCCTGTAACAACTTCTGCACAACAAGATCCACATCCACATCAGATAGGCTTATCGAGGATCGAGAAGAGTTATCGAGGGTGCCACTGATTGTAAGATCTTAAGTACTTCAGAGACCAGTTCCAGGACTGGGGACCGGCTCCAAAAAGTTAATACGTCCAGCTCCAAAGGCTGTGGAGTCAATGTCGATGTCTTTTTAGATGTTGTCAGATCCAAAACTTTATGCACCGACTAAGAAGACTTAGAGGACTTAGAAGATTTCGGGAATTTGCCAGCTTTATCATGGTCACCCAAAGCTTCCTGAAAAGATGATTTTACAAGTCCTCTGTCAATCAGCTTCCTTTTTCTTTCATGCAGGACCCTGCTACTAAAAGAATGGCAGGTATAACAACTCTCCTGTAGGTGCGGGGCACCCAAACAGTAAACACAATTGACATGACTATCAGTCACAGACATTTTCTGTCCACACTTTGGACATTTTTTAAACCCAGACTTGGGCTGCTTTTCCTTATCCTGATCAGCCATAATGCAAATGCACACAATAAACTTTGCTGAAAAAAATATCAAACTACACACACAAGTTAAGATAGAACAACTTCATAACTACAGTACAAGTGAAACTATCAAAGTCAACACACACACAAGTATTGACTGTAATTAGCCCTTAAAACACACAGGCTCTTTAAAGGCAAAAGAGTCTAATTATAAGAATTGAAAAATCTTAATTAGAACACTACTATATTAAACACTAACTAACCCTAAAACAAAACGGGCTCTATGAATCCTAACTACTATCACTAATAACACTCTCCTATAACTATAATTACTTCTATTCTACCAAAAAGGCACACCAGAAAGGGAAGGAAGATAGTAAAAGGCCTACCAAAAAAAAAAAACGGCCTGAAATGCTTTAAAGAGCTAGGTAATATATAATATACAATATATAATATATGAATGTTATGAAAAATATAAAGAAGAGCTAAACTACAATGATGTGAAATACAGCAAATATCTATATATGAAAAACTAGACTGGCCCAAGCTGTGAGGAAACCTCCAACCTGTTGAAGCGGCAAACTAGATCTGAGGTAACTCAAGGTGCCTCATGGGATAGGAACTGGGCCTCCAGCTGTCTGAAGACCTCGAGCTTTGTAGTTGGCCGATTCGGCTCTGAACCCATCTGTAAGAATGAACGGTGAGATAGAACAACTCTCTCTCTCTCTATATATATATATATATATATATATATATATATACATACGTATGTATGTATGTATGTATGCATATATTTGCAGTAAGAAACAATTACACTAGAATAAGATGATCAAAAACATGCATTAAAACATATGAGAATAACCAATATGTACCATTACACCTACACTAAGTTAAGCTGCAAGTTTCATTTCATACATAAATGTGTCTGATATGCTGGTGCCGGCAACAGAGGTTTTGGCCTTCACTAACCCAAGACTACCTATATTTGATTAGCAGCCTGGACACTAGAAGAGCTGGCTGGGAAGGAATAGGAGTGAGTAAGCAGTACTGGCTCAACTATCTCAAGGGAGGGTGTGTCAGGAGACCTGACAGAACTGTTGCACCTAGAGAACATCCCAGAACTGCAGCACGTACGACTACAAATGCTGATAACTTCAAGCATACAGAGGAGTTTGCATCTGCTCTAGAAGTAATGACATATTTGCAAAAGCAAGTACTCAAACAGAGCCTGGATTCTTGGGCACTGAACTGTGATTTCCAAACAGGTGAAGCTTTTAAAAGCACACAGAAAAAATCAAATCTTTGACATACTGATGACTGCAGTCCCCAGATTTTGCTTTTCAAATCTAGGAGGAGTAAAAAAGAATGAATGAGCCAACAAGGAAATGAACCTTAATGGTTACGGAAAAGGAACCACAGATATGACTAAAAATTAAAGAAATGGTAAACAAAGTAACTTGGGGCTTCCAGTCTGAGACTGTTTCACAAGATCTGCAAAAGAAGGCCAAATGGTTTCTTACTGTGATTACTGCACTGATGTCAGCTGAAGACACATACCCCATGATGTCATCAGCAAAGCTGGAAGAGTTTGGTGATGTACTCAAGAAGTAACAAATCCTTTTTAGAGGTGAATTACAGTTATGTACTTACCATAACTTGGCATCTGTGTTATCTGTAGTCACCATTCATCACATTAGGGTCTTGGATCCGCTATCGGATCCGAGCCGGCATACTCAGAAAGTACAGTTGTGTACACTTACCACAAATGTAGATGTTCAAGTGTATTCACTGTTGCAGTCATCACATTTTGGTTATCTGCTTGCTGTAGCCCTCAGTCAGCCTGATTAACAAAGTCTTGTGTCCTGCATCAGTTGCTGTCCCTTCTTCCGTGACGTCAGGTTTTCAGAGGTATAAAACATGCAGCCGACGCCATTACGTCAGTTTTTCTTGCCCCAGATGTCAGGTGCCCCCCTAATGAGAAGCAATTAAATCTATAAATACACAAGGTTATACCTCCAACACAAAAGTAAATACACCAAAAAGCTTTTGAGCATAGTAAAGGGAGAGTAGAGGTATAGCCAAAAGAAGTAAGGGGGATGGAGGGAGGGTAACCAGGACTGCAACAATCACTCGAACATCTACATTTATGTTAAGTATACACAACTGTACTATGTTCTTCGTGTTTCACTGTTGCAGTCATCACATTTGGGTAGATTCCCAAGGCTTAGGATGAGAGGAGGAATTTACATAGCATTAGGACCAGTTATAAAGCCCTGCAAGACTGCAGTGGCAAAGCCAGCTCTGGATTTAGAGAAAACTGGCAGATGATAATGTTTGGTGAAAGTATGTACAGAACTCCAGATAGCAGCTTCTAGGATGTCCCTGGTAGGGACGCCTCTGACAAAGGCTGTAGAGGTAGATGCATCCCTGGTGGAGTGGGGTCTGATCCCCTGTAGGATAGGTTTTCCATGGTGCTTGTAGCAGAAATGAATGCTATGGCCTATCCATTTGGAAACGGTTTGCTTTGAAATAGCCTTCCCCTCTGCCCCTGCAGCAAATGCCACCAGCAGTTGTTCAGATTTCCTTTGAGGTTTAGTCCTGTCCAAGTAGAATCTAAGTTGTCTGTGCACATCTAAGGAGTGCAGTATCTGTTTCCCTTAGTTCTGTGGATTAGGAAAGAAGGTTGGCACATGAATGGACTGATCAAGGGCCACACTGGATATCATATTGGGCATGAAAGAGGGATTGGTCCTGAGGGACACCCTATCCGCATGAAAGATGATGAAAGGCTCCACTGCCATAAGGGCCTGTAATTCAGATACCCTTCTTGCTGAAGTGATTGCTAAAAGGAAAATTGTTTTCCAAGAAAGGAATATTAAATCTGCAGTAGCAGCTGGCTCAAAAGGAGGAAGAGTGAGTTTTTCCAATACAAAGTTAAGGTCCCAGGCTGGGGATGGAGCTCTCCTGGGTAGTCGTAAATGTTTGGCCCCTCTGAGGAACTGCTTGGGCAGTGGATGACAGAAGAGGGGAGGTTCTCTGTTATAATGAGCTGAAATGGCTGAGATGTGAATTTTGATGGAGGAGAAAGACAGGTCCTTGTGAAGCATCAAGGTTAAGTTTTGTAAAATCTGAGGTAAATTGGGCACTGCTGTGCTCATCCCTTGAGATTTGTTCCAGGCTCAGAATCTTTTCCATTTTACAGCATAAGATTTTCTAGTATTAGGTCTCCTTGCCTCTAAAATGATATTCATCACTGGTTTACTGAGGGATGGTAAAGGAGAGATTAGGTAATTAGCCAGGCTGCTAGGTTCAGTGTTTGAAGCTGAGGGTGCAGAATCTGGTTCTCTTGCTGAGACAATAGGGTAGGTGTTTGAGGCAGGTGCCATGGGGCCAAAAGTGACACACTGCGCAAGAGGGAGTGCCAGTGTTGGCGCGGCCAGTCTGGTGCACTCAAAATCATCCTAGGCTTGTTTTGCTTGATCTTTAGTAGTACTCTGAAGAGCAGAGGCAGAGCAGTAAAGGTATAAACTGAAAGGTTTTTCCAGCTAGTTCAGCTGAATGCAGTAAATCCTGTAAATCCTTATTTTCAGCACAATCAGGAATCAACATAATTTTCTGTTTAAGCAATCTAATAATATGCTGCTGATACTTTAACATATGAAACTGACAGTTTAAGGCTCTAATGGCCAAAGTTGCAGAAGTGTATACCTTCTTACCCCATCTATCCAGCTCCCTGGAATCTCTATCAGAGGGGATAGGATTTTTGGCAGTAGTAGCTTTAATGCCCTTGGGTCCCTGGGAAATGGTCTCAGGATCCGCAGTAGGATTTTTAAAAAGGAACTTGTGAGAGTCAGGAACCCTGTAATATCTATCAGGTTTTCTGGGAGCAGGCGGTAAAGAGTCAGGGGCCAAGCTAGATTCAGAAAAGGCATTATCAACAATGTCTAGTACAGGAGGTATGGCTAAAGGCCTGTGCTGGGGCAGGAGTAAGAAATCCCTAAGCCTCTTTTTAGAGTCAGAGAAATCCTGACTTTCCCAACGAAAATGCTCCCCGAGAGTATGCAAGGTTTCACCAAAAGAGAAATCCTCTCGGGGGGGGGGGATACAGTCCTCAGCATCAGAATCCTCATAAGTAGAGAAGGGTAAATCCTGGTCATCAGAGGAAACAGAAAATTCAGAATCCTGGTCAGAAGTATCATAAGCAAATTCAGTCCTAGGTCTCTTAGAGGGGGAAGGCTGGCTTCCCCTGAATAAACTAACAAGATCTTCAGCCATTCTTATCATTTGTTTTTTAGGCATTGAGGCCTGGGCGTCAGTTTTCTAGGCATGGTTCAAATTTTAGGCCTTGAAGAATAAGATGGCATTGGTTTTATACGCAAGTTAGTAGGCCTGAATACACCCTCAGAAGCCGGTGCCTGCACAGCGGCTCCGGACCCATCCAAAGTAGAGACATCCGCAGGTTCCACAGTCAAAGCATCTCGTGGCATACCAGACTCTGAACGGGTCTCAGTAGAGGCCTGCGAATCTGAAGTAGTGGGTATCGGGCTGCGAAAGCGCCTCACTCAGTATCGGCGAACTGGTGACTGGCTTAGGAGAAGCGTCGTCGGCAGCTTTGGACCTAGGCAGCCTGTCTCTGTCTTTATCTTTGCATTTTTTTGGAATGTCTGTAGTCGGATGGCTTACAGAAGACATATCAGGATAATTGAACAGAGCACCAAAATATTTAGAAGTGAAAATATACAGACGACGGGAAGTTCGTGGTTTAAATAAGGCACAAAACTGACAGTGAGGTACATTGTGGTCAGGGCCTAGGCAAGGAATACAGTATGAATGAAAATCTTTATGAGGTATTTGCTTTTCACAAGTAATGCAATTATTTACTTTTACTGACATCGGTAAGGAGCAAGAAAAAGTTTCCCCAACGGGGTACTTCGCTTTTAGTTGAACACTTCGGATCTGAAACTCGAAAACGAAAATGTCAGAAGTCAGCCGACCGGCACTTGTGAACTGCTTCTGCTTCGGGCACCGCACGGCAAGAAAGACTGATGTAATGACATCGGCTGCATGTTTTATACCCCTGACATCACGGAAGAAGGGACAGCAACCGACGCAGGACCCAAGAGTTTGTTAATCAGGCCGACTGAGGGCTACTGCAAGCAGATAACTCAAATGTGATGACTGCAACAGTGAAACACGAAGAATATCACATCTTTGCTCAAGCTCCTCCCCTCCCCTAACGCTCTGCTGCCCTACACTCCCTCAGATTGAGTTTGCACAAGGAAGGAAGACAGATAAAACACAGAAAAATAAATAGAACCTTCAAATCCAACCAATCTTCCAGGCTGGGGGCTGGAGGGCGGGATCGTGATGACTGGTGATTACACTGATGTTATCTAGTCACCATTCCTCATGTTAGGGTCAGAATCCCCAGCTACTTAAATTCTGGGAGGTCTCAAGGACATGCCGAAAAACTGTAGAGCCAAATGAAGCCCTTCCTCTGGAAATCAAATCCAACTTATAGTGGGAAACAAACATGTGGGGATAAGATCATACTGCTGCCGCACAAATGTCATCTAAAGGCTGACGATCTGCAAAGGCAATGGAAGTAGAAACTGCCCAGGTTGAATGAACCCTCACTCGTGTGGCTAAGGAAATACCCTCTGAAGAATAAATAAAGGAAATACATTGCGAAATCCAATGGGAAACAGTGAGTTTAGAAATACCCCTGCCTTTTCTGTTAACAGAGAAGGCCACAAATAGTTAGTCTGAATGCCTAAATTCTCACGTTCGATGTAAATAAAAGTGAAGTTGACGATGAACATCCAATGTGTGCAGAATATATTCCCCTTCATTGGAAAAGTTAGGGAAAAATACTGGTAAGTGAATACACTGGTTGATATTCACTGATAAAGCCACTTTAGGCATGAAGGATGGATCAGGTTTTAGAGACACTCTGTCCTTGTGGAAAATTAAATAGGGTGATTTGACAGTAAGAGCTTGCAGCTCTGACAATCTCTTTGCCAAAGTAATGAGGTCTGTGAGCCTAAGCGAATACCCGCTTTCCAAATCCTTCCATGAGCCTTGACTCATGACTGGGTGGATGGACAGAAGAACTCTGCTCTGCCAATTCCTTTTTGGTGGCAGCGGCCACCACAATAGCATCAACCTGGACCACTTTGGACCAAAAGGTTCTGTCTGGGGGAGGGCTCAAAAATTTGTCTGCTTTCTTGGGCACTGGCTCCACAGTATCTGGCTCCTTCCAGGCCCTGCTGGCCACAAGATCAATAAGAGGATCAGCAGGGGGGACATCCGGGAGGTAGATAGCCCCATACCAAAAGCCTCCAGGAAAATGTAGACCAAATGCCTTTGGCCTTGAGGAACTCGAGTATGCCTCCAAGGAAACGTCCTCCGGCGGAGATCTAGGGGACCCGTCCCCCTCATCAGCATCCATGTCCTCGGTAAGAGGCTCCATAAGGGACTACAGCTGTCTCCTCTTACAAGTCCTCTTCCTGGGAACTTCCTCTGCCGGGGGTAGCAGGGAAGACTCAGAAGAGGAAGGGACCCCTGTGGGCAGGATTTCCCCCTGGAGAATAATTCGGACTGGCTGACCTGCAGCAGGACCAGACAAGTCACTCAGAAACTGGGGCTGTGCAGTCAGAAACTGGGGCTGTGTAGGAGAACCGTGCATGGGAGAGGCAGCTCTGATAGCAGAGATGGCTCTTTTAGCAGTCCGGAAGGACTAGAAAAGGTTCCATTCTCCCTCTCCCTCTCCCGCCAACAAAACCCTGGTGGAAGAAAGGGTCAGTCACGCCACTCTGCCGGACGGCACCGGACCGGAACTGTCAAAGGCCAAGGTACCCAGGGGAAGACACCAGTCTAAAAAACCCTGGCCCAAATCCAATCCCATGGACGCTGGCTTGACAGGGCCAGGTGGCCGGGTGGACTGTCCCGGGGGAACAGAAACACTACCAGTCGTTGACCCCATGAGGGAAGGGCCCGAACTGGGTCCAAAAACTCCCATAGCCCAGCACTCAACAGTTCCTGAGAATCCTAGCCACTGGTTGGATGAGGAGCGATCAAAGGGGGGGGTGGGAGATTGGATACTCGATCTATGGGTTGGGGAAATCAGAAGCCCCAAATCCATCTGAGATTTCCTGTCCATATCCATAGGGGACGACACTCCTGGAAGATCGGGAGGAGATGGAGGACCTACTAGAGAGTCGTGCCTGGAGCTCAAGTGTCTTCTCTTGTGCTCCCTGGAACGAGATCTAGTTGGAGAAGACAGCTGCTTAGGGGTAAAAGGATCCAGTGGAAGATCCTCCACTACTATAGGCTATGGCACAAATCTCGGATCTGACCGAATCGGAACAGAATTCAACAAAGGATCTGAAGAAATAATTCTCGAATCCCTCGGATCCAAAAGGGTCAGATCCGAAGGTATGGTGCCTCCCCTCAGATCCGAAGGTCTGGGCCAAGGTCCCTGGATATGGGAGGAGACACTGGATCTGTGAGCTTAGGGTCCAAACCCTTGGATCCAAAACTGGACTCCCTGGATGGCCTAGGACCCAAAGATCTCGGATCTGAACCTGCCCTAACTGGAGCCAGATACAAGGACCTAGGATCCGGCAGTCTGGGACACTTGGTCGGGGTCTCCTCAAGAGAAGCTTTCTATTTAGCCCGAGGAGGGCCAGCCTTGCCTGGGGAAGCAGTGACCAAAAGCCCTCCTTTGACCATACCCTTAATTAATAATTTATTTCGAAGGTTGACCAAAGCCCTCGGCATAAATGCCACATTCCACCTCGAAGTGGTCACTGCCGAGACAGTAAAGGCACTAATCATCTGAGTCAGAAATAGGGATTTTCCACCCACAAGAGAAGCACCTTTTAAAACGTTTTTTCAGACATGGCCTAACTGCAAGCAAAACTGGAATCTGCAAACAAGCCAAGGTTCAAAGCCTAAAATCCATCCAAAACTCTCACACACACTTATGAAAGAACTCTTGCACACCACAAACAACTAGGCCAAAAACAAAACCCAGAGGAGAAAGAGACTTAACAAGGTTAAGACTTGACCGGGAGGGCATAGATAAGAGGAAAACTACCCACTAACACTACAAACTCAAAAAAAAAAAGAAATTTCAAAATTCTGAGCTAAATCCACTTACACTAACAGGAGCTGAGCAATCTGCATCTGACTGACTGAGCGGCAAATGAGATCTGAGGGAGTGTAGGGCAGCAGAGCATTATGGGAGGGGACCAAAGCTGTGTTCTGAGTATACTGCCTCGGATCCGATATCAGATCCAAGACCCTAACGTGAGGAAATTTGGTGACTAGATAAAGTACAGTTGTGTACACTTACCATAAATGTAGATGTTCGAGTGTATTCACTGTTGCAGTCATCACACTTGGGTTATCTGCCTGCAGGTAGCCCTCAGGCGGCCCAAATACAGAGTCTTACTATTTCTGCATCGGATGCTTTCGCTTCTTCCATGACGTCAGGTCATCAGAGGTATAAAAACAGGCAGCTGATGCCATTACATCAGTTTTTATTGCCCCAAATGTCAGCAGCCCCCAAATAGGGAGTTAGTATATGGTGTGGAAAACATCACCAGTAAAAGTAAATACCAATACCATTAAGAATAGCCAGAGAGAGGAGACATAGTAAGATAGAGAAAAACAGGGGGCTGGAGGGAGGGAAACCAGGACTGCAACAGTGAATACACTCGAACATCTACATTTATGGTAAGTGAACACAACTGTACTATGTTCTTCATGTTTCACTGTTGCAGTCATCACACTTGGGTTGATTTCCAAAGCTGAGGAAGGGTGGAGGCAGTCAAGAAGAGTTAGGGCTAGCTAGTAGGCCCTGCAAGACTGCTGTAGCAAATCCTGCCCTGGATTTGGAAAGGATAGGTAAGTAGTAATGCTTGGTGAAAGTGTGTACAGAACTCCAGGCTGCAGCTTCCAGAATGTCCCTGGTAGGGACACCCCTGAGAAATGCTGTAGAGGTAGAAGTAGCCCTAGAGGAATGTGATTTGACCCCCTGAGGAGTTGGTTTTCCATGGTGCTTGTAGCAGAAATGGATGCAATGTGCTATCCATTTAGAAATGGTTTGTTTAGAAATGGCCTTGCCCTCTGCCCCTGTTGCAAAGCTGACTAACAGCTGGTCAGATTTTCTGAAAGGCTTAGTCCTATCAAGGTAGAACCTGAGGTGTCTGTGCACGTACAAAGAATGCAGGATCATTTCCCTTTTATTCTGAGGGTTAGGGAAGAAGGTTGGTAAATGGATGGATTGGTTTAGGGCCACACTGGACACCACTTTAGGCATAAAGGATGGGTTAGTCCTGAGGGAAACCCTGTCAGCATGGAAAACAATAAATGCTTCCACAGCCATCAGTGCCTGTAGCTCAGACACTCTTCTAGCTGAAGTGATGGCTAGAAGCAATGCTGTTTTCCAAGAGAGAAATTTTAACTCTGCTGAAGCAGCAGGTTCAAAAGTGGGAAAAGTGAGCTTTCCCAGTACAAAGTTAAGATCCCAAGCTGGGGTGGGTGCTCTCCTTCGGGGCCTTAAGTTGTTAGCTCCTCTCAGGAACTGTTTGATGAGAGGGTGAGAAAATAGAGGTGGCTCAGTATTGTAATGAGCCAAAATGGCAGAGGCATAAATCTTAATGGAGGAGAAGGATAGGCCTCTGTGGAGTAGCTCTGCTAGGTAATCCAGGATTAGAGGTAAGGCGGGCACAGCTGTGTCCTTTCCTTTAGACTGAATCCAATAACAATATCTTTTCCATTTTTCTGCATAGGATTTCCTAGTACTAGGCCTTCTGGCTTCAAGAATGATGTCCAGCACCTGTTTACTTAGGGTTGCTGGTGAAGTATTCAAGGAATACGCCAGGCTGCAAGATTTAGGGTTTGTAACTGTGGATGGAAAATCTGTCCTTCCTGCTGTAACAGCAGGGTAGTGGTCTGGTGTAGATGCCAGGGTGGCACCATTGCTAGGTTGCACAGGAGTGGGTACCAGTGCTGGTGTGGCCAGTCCGGTGCAATCAGAATTGTCCTTGGCCTGTCTTCCTTTATCTTGAGTAGTACTCTTGAGAGAAGGGGCAGAGGGGGAAAGGCATAGATTGAGAAGTTTTCCCATTGAAAAGATAGGGCATCCACTTTCCAGGCCCTGCTGTGAGGGTTCCTTGTGCAGAATTTGCTTAACTGGTGGTTGTGGGGGGAGGCAAAGAGATCCACCTCTGGGGTCCCCCACCTTTGGATCAGGAGGTTGAAGGTGCTAGGCTCCAATTTCCACTCATGTGGGTCTAGAAGATTTCTGCTTAAGTTGTCTGCCAGTGAATTTTGTTTGCCTGGCAGAAACTGAGCTTGTAGATGGACTTGGTTGTTCAAAGCTGTGCTCCACAGAGTCATAGCTAACCTGCAGAGTGGATAAGGATGGGTTCTCCCATGCTTGTTCATGTACCACATAACTGTGGTGTTGTCTATTTTTATCAGCAGTTGTCCTGGAAGGATTAGGCATCTGAAAGCTGTCAGAGCATTCTGTACAGCTAGCATCTCTTTTTGGTTGATGTGCAGGAGAATTTGGCTTGTGCTCCAGTGGCCCTCATTGCATCTGCCAGCCATGTGGGCCCTCCATGCATAGTCTGATGCATCTGTGGTCAGGCTTTGGGCAGCATGGGGTAGAGTAAAATGCAGTCCTTTGTTGTGGTTGCATGGCTCTGCCCACCAAAGGAACTCTGCCCTCAGACAAGGTATGATAGGAATGACTGTTTCCATTTCCTGAGAATGTTGACACCAAAGACTTTTTAAGTACCATGAAGTTTCCTCATATGTAGTCTTGCAAATGGAATTAGCAGAATACATGAGGCCATGAAGCCTAGGGTTTGCAGTATTTTTGTTGCAGTTAGCAGGGTTCTGGTGCCCATTTGCTTGAAGCAGTCAGTCAGATAGACTTGTTTTTCTGAAGTGAGAAATGCCATCTGGGAAGTTGTGTCTAAGCTTGCTCCCAGGAATACAATCTTTTGACTGGGCACCAGTTGTAGTTTCTTTCTGTTGGTGTATCCGAAAGAAGTAAGAAGGCTTTTTACAAATGCCAGGTGCTAAAGCAGCAATTCCTGGCTGTCTGCCTGAATCAGGCAGTCATCCAAGTACGGGTAATTTTGGATATTTTGCTGCCTGCAGCATGCAATGGCTGGAGCCAGACATTTTGTGAATACCCTGGGTGCAGTAGATAAGCAGAGGGAAGTGCAGAGAACTGATAATGCACAGATCCTGTCCTGAAACGTAGATATTTCCTGCATAATTTCCTGATGGGGATGTGCAGATAAGCTTCTTTTAAGTCTAGGGTGACTGACAAGCTGCATTGCTTCGCAAAAGACGGCTAGCACCTGTCACCCCTAGGCGTTCGAATACTGGCCAAGGCTCTTGCTGCCCCCATAGTGCCTTTTTTAGGCATGGCTCAAAAGTCAAACCCACCTCTGTAAACAGCGCAATTAACAAAAAACTAAGGGTTATACTACTCAATGCCAGGAGTTTAAATCTTAAAATGCACAAACTCGAAGCACTCCTCAGTATGGACAATCTGTGCAGTAACCAAAACCTGGTTCAAGGCTCCAGAGAGCACCCCAGCACTACCGGGCTACAACTCATACCACATGTTTCGGCCACAGAACATGGACCGAAACACAAATGGAGGGGGAGTATCCATATTCATCAAGGATACCTACACCTCCAGGTTAGTGGTGCAGTATGATACTTCTGAGATCATCCATGTGCAACTAACATCGGGCAAATCTGCAATGCACATTGTGGCCTGCTACAGATCACCCTCCATGACCCAGGACCACCACTCCACCTTTCTGGAGACAATGGAAAACATGAAGGTTCGACCAAACACCCTGATATTGGTTGATTTCAATTATCCTACCATTCACTGGGAAAGCTACTCGAGTACAAATTCCCAGGCCCAGCACTTACTGGAATTCAATTCAAACACCCTGGATCAGCTGGTAAACTCCCCTACCACAGGTGAAAACATATTGGACCTGGTCATCACCAACATGGGTGACAGGTGTTCCACATCGGAGGTCAACCAGTCACTGGTTAGATCAGACCATAAAGTAATCACTCTGGATGTCCACACCCCACCACCACCCCCAACTATGGAAACTACAGTAAAAAACTTTTCTAAAGAAAACTTCACCTTACTTAAGACAGAGGTGGTAAGTTTCACAGCCCCCATGCTAAAGGATAACGCTGACCAAGATGCAGAAACCTTTACAAATACACTCTATGAGCAGCTACAAGGATGCATGGATCCTGCCATCCCTAGCAAAACCAAGACTCACTCCTCTAAGAGAAGGAAACCAGTTTGGTGGATCCCTGCAATAAACGGGCTATACAATAGAAGGAGGAAACTAGTTCAGAAAAAAATCAAATCCCAAGAAGTAAAGACATCCCTGATCAGTATCAGTAAGGAACTGAGGTCCCTCATGAAATCATCCAAGGCTAACTTTGAAAGAAAAATAGCCAAGGATTCAGAAGATAACCACAAAGCCTTCTTTAGCTATGTTAAGAATCTAAGTGGCAACTCGCAGATATGCACTGAACTAGTGCAAAATAGCACAAAATATACTGAACCTACTGATATTGCCAACATCCTGGCAGATAGATTCAGTGCAAATTTCACCCCCCTCTCACCTCCAAAAGGGCCCACAACAATACCGGAAAAGTGCAGTGTCCCAAAAATCACAGACACACAGGTGAAAACAGCCCTTTCAAAAGCCAAAAACACAGTGTCAATGGGACCAGATGGTGTCCCAGGCTGCGTCTTGCATGAACTACAGAACGAACTAACCCCCCACATAAACACGCTGTTCAACCTCAGCCTCTCCACAGGCTACGTGCCCACAGAATGGCGCACAGCAATGGTTATTCCTCTCAACAAAGGAAGGGCCACAACTGATCCTGGTAACTATTGCCCCATAAGCCTGACTAGCCTGGTCTGCAAGGCTATGGAGCGCATCATCATGGAACTCATTAACAAAGACATTGGGAACCTCCAAACACTTGACCCAACCCAGTTCGGCTTTGTTAAGGGCAGATCATGCCTACTAAACCTGGTTGACGTCTTCGAGACAGTCACCAAGGCCATAGACGAGGGAAAGGTGGTTCACACAGCCTACCTTGACCTTGCCAGGGCTTTCGCACTATTCCCCACTCGGGTATTACAGAAAAACTCACCAGCCTGAACATAAACCCCTACGTCATGAGATGGGTTGCCAACTGGCTTACAGACAGAACTCAGGTCTGACTCTAAACCAGTCACAAGTGGTGTCCCACAAGGCTCAGTCCTGGGACCCCTACTGTTTGGCATATACTTCTCAGAAATACAGGCAAACACAGGAGGACTATGGCTAACCAAGTTCACCGATGACTGCAAACTGGGAGCCATAACTGACTCTCCAGCTGACACAAAATCCTCCAAAAGGGCCTTACTGAGACGAACACCTGGTGTCAAAGTCATGGCCTCAAGCTAAATGCCAAAAAATGCACAGTCATCCCATTTGGGAAAAACAAAACACCCACAAATTACCACATAGGTGGCAGCCCCCTTAATACAGAAGAGGTAATAAGAGATCTGGGGACCCAAGTAGATAGTAATCTCTCCTTTGACAATCATATTGCCAAAGTAGTTAGGAAATCCTTCTATGTGGCCCATCTAATTACTAAAGGGTTCGCATCTAGAAATAAAGAGGTTATAGTGCCCCTCTACTCGTCACCCATTAGACCCATCATAGAGTACAATGCCCCTTTTGGGATATACCTCACAAGACACTTTCAACAGCTGGAAAGACCACAAAAGTACCTCACCAAGAGGATTACTGGTCTCAAACATATGTCCTATGCAGCCCGACTGAAAAAACTCTGGCTGTACTCAGTGGCATATCGCTTACTCAGAGGTGATCTCTGCCTGACTTACAAAGCCATGTCCAACTCAGAATTGATGGACATGCTCCACCTAAAGAAATCCAAGTCACTGTGAGCCATGCGCTCTAGTGAGCTAAATCTCACCACAACAATAAATAGAACATGATGGAGGGATAGATTCCTGTCGCAGAGACTCCCCATGCTTTGGAACAAAATTCCAAATTACATCAGGCAGAGACCCTCACTAACACTCTTCAAGAGACACCTTGATGAGTGGATGGGTAACAGAAAATACACCCCTGGGATCACTTCATTGGCTCTGCTTGACAGAGGATCAGTTAATTATTCAATGGGGCGGCAAAAGCCGACACACTCTGGCTAGGCTTACAAATGCCCTTGGGCAGATAGCCTAGTACCTACCTATGAACCTATAACCAGGCATCCTTGGCTAGCATAGGGAGAAGCTGTTGCAGGGTAAGCATCTTGAAGGTGTTTAGAATTGAAAGATCCAGGATTGGGTGCCAAGAGCCCTCTTTCCTGGGTACCAGGAATAGTCTGGAGTAGAAACCCTGACCCCTTTGTTCTACTGGAACTTTTTCCATAAGGAGGTGGCTTATCACTCCCTGTTTTAGGGGAGGGAGCACTCCATTGCTTAGATCTCTGCATACCCTGAGACTGTAGTCTGGGTGGTCTGTTTCTCCTGGGTCTTGTTTGGGAAGGCCTGGAGGGGGCTGGAAAGGACCAGTGTTTTGAAGGGCAATGCCTACTGCATCAAGGTGGTTGCACTTGTAAGAATTATTTTAACAGTTTGCATAGATTTAGCTTTTTCTTCCATCTTTTTAAGAACTTCTTCTGCTTTGGTGCCAAACAAAACATCCTTATTTAAAGGAGCATCTAGTAATTTGGATTTGACATGATCTGGCAAGGTCTGCTCCTTCAGCCAAGCATGTCTTCTCAGTACAGAGCCAGTGACAGCAGCCCTGCAAGATGCTTCTAGGGCATCAAAACCACACTGCAAAGTATGCTTACTAACTTGGTTTGCAGAATGCATAAGCTCTTGCAAACTTTATTTTCTGCACAATCTGGAAATATTACCATTTTTTGTTTAATGAGCTCCATAATATGTTGCTGGTACTTCAGCATATGAAACTGGCAATTCAATGCCCTGACAGCAAGAGTTGCAGAGGTATATGCCATCTTACTCCATCTGTCTAAATCTCTGAAATCCCTGTCCAAAGGGGTAGGATTTTTGGCTGTAGTAGCCTTAATACCTTTAGGTCCCTGGGAAATTATCTCTGGATCAGCAGGAGGATTCTTGAAAAGAAACTTGTGGGAATCAGGTACTCGGTAGTACCTGTCAGGTTTCCTAGGGGCCGGAGGTAAGGTGTCTGGAGTAAAACTGGATTTCAAGAAAATATCATCCACAGCATCTAGGACAGGGGGAATAGCTAAAGGTCTGTGCTGAGGTAGCTCTAAAAATTCTCTGAGTCTCTTTTTGGATTGAGGACAGTCTTGGCATTCCCAATGGAAATGCCCTCTTAAAGTATTCAAGGTTTCACCAAAAGAGAAATCCTCTGGAGGGGAGGCAGAGTTAATGGATTCCTCTGTATCTGAATCCTCATAGGCTAAGGGCATGTCCTGATAATCAGAAAGGTCAGAGTCATCGGACTCCTGGTCTGTAGAATCTGAAGGCAACTGAATTCTTTGTCTCTTAGCAGGGGAAGGCTGGCTTCCCTTAATTAGCATTATAAGGTCTTCAGCCATTCTAAGCATTTGTTTTTGTGGCATGGGGACCGGAGCATGCACTTTGGTCATCAGTTTTCTAGGTGTAGTGCGTACTCTGGGCCTAAGAAACTCTGTAGTTTTGGCTAAAAAAGAAGTCAATGGTTTGATTCGAACATCGGTAGGTTGGAAAACACCCTCAGAAGACGGTGTCTGCACAGCGGCTACGGACCCATCCAAGGTAGAGACATCCGCTGGTTCCATAGTCTAAGAAGCATCTCGCGGCATACCGGACTACAAATGGGTCTCAGCAGTGGCCTGCAAATCCATAGAAGTGGGCATCAGGGGCTGCAAATGCTCCTCACTGAGTACCGGCGGACTGGTGACTAGCCTAATGGAAGCATTGTCGGCAGTTTTGGACCTATGTGGTCTGTCTCTGTCTTTATCCTTATGGTTTTTTGGAAGATCGGTAGTCGGATGGCTTACTAAGCCATTTCGGAATACAGAGATCGAGAGTGAAAGAATTTAGCAACAAAAATAGCCTGATGACGCATGGTTCAGGTATTAAACAAGGCACAAAACCGACAGCGAGGGAAGTTGTGGTCTGGCCCTAAACATGTGATGCAGTAAGAATGAAAATCTCTGTGAGGTCTTTGCTTTCCACAGGCAAGACAACTGTTAACTTTTTCTGACATTAGTTAGAGCAAGAAAAAAGGATCCCCAATGGGGTACTTCGCTTTAGAAGACTTCAGGATTATCAACTCGAAAAACGAAAATTTCAGGTAGCGGCCAACCAGCACTTGTGAACTGCTTCTGCTTAGGGCTCCTCCTCAGCAAGTAAGACTGATGTAATGTCGTCGGATGCCTGTTTTTATACCGCTGACGACCTGGCATCATGGAAGAAGCGACAACATCCAACGCAGAAATACTAAGACTCTGGTATTCGGGCCGACTGAGAGCTACCTGCAAGCAGATAACCCAAGTGTGATGACTGCAACAGTGAAACACGAAGATCATCATCAGATCCAGCTTTAGTGTATAAGTAACCCACTTCATCTGGCTATTAAAGCAAAGTAAAAAAACTGTCATATTATTATTCAGCAAGACACAACACTATATATATATAGTTAAAAAAAAGGTTAGATATGAAAACACAAAATGCTGGGATGAGACACTAGCTAAAGGAGGGTTGTTACTGAAAAAATGGTCAGTCATTCAGAAGGTAAAGTTACTGCAAGTGGAGGTGTAACATGCTTCTGGCTCCTGAATTTTTTTTTCTCCTCTAAGGTTAGCATGCTTGAATACCTATAACCAAAGAAGCACCAAACGCTCAAGAAAACCAATAAACTCAAAAGAGCAAGGTAGATGGAAGGATAGCCCAAAACTTTGTTCCAACGACCGTTTATTCCACAACCACGTAAACAAACCACATAAACGCTCTTAAAAATATATGCTGCGTTTTCGTCCACCCTATCAGTAGGACTTCATCAGATATAACACAAACCATCTGTTAAAATTTACTTAAATACTTTTTTAAAAACTTTAATTAACCTATAGATTTAAAGTGCATCTTATAATATCAAATCAGGTTAGGCTCATTTCATCATCTCATTAATATTTAATTATTTCTAAAAGCATTCTTTAATAACACAGAAAACAAAAACTTCTACACTAATTAATTCAATATGCTTATTTATAATATTATATAAATATATAAAATCACACCAATTGAATTGTATAAATATGTTATTTAAATATTAATAAATAAATTTAAATACTTCAATTGCTTAAATAATTCTATAAAAAATCTGGTATAAAAAAACTTTCTCAATCAATTCTTATATGAAGTGGAGAGTTGACTCCCTCTAGTGTTCAACTAATTCCATTACACTTTCCCAGCTTTTAATTTTAATACTGGGGTTAGTGATAGATATTCATTCAAACCAGGACTTTTTGTGGCTTCTAACTTGATTTGCCACCACAACTCCCTATACTCTAGCCATTCTTCCCATAATCCTCCTCTAATTTCCTTTTTTACTTGCTCCAATATAAAAAATGAAAATTTAGAACCTGTACAATCTCTTGTATGCTTATATAAGGCGTTTGTTTCTTTTTGTTTTGATATTTCATATGTATGTTCATATATTCTTCTCCTCAGGACTCTTTCTGTTTTCCCTATGTAAAATGAACTGCATTTTCTACATAAGGCAATATAAACCAAACCCTGGGTGCCACAATTATAATATCCATTATTTTTAATAGTTGTTCCCCTACTACTCAAAAATATCTCACTTTTATTCACTATATGTTCACACTGTTTACAACAGCCACATCTGTATGTTCCATTTCTCCTCACTCCCCCTATTGTCCCATAACCACTGAATTTATTCTTAGTCTTGTTAGACTCTAATAATTGTTTCATATTTAGTGAATTCCTATATACCACTTTTGGAACTATATTTTTAATATTATTAATATCTGTGTATGATAAAAAGGTGTTCCATTCCTTAATAAACATGTCTCTTATTTTTACATTTGAGGTGTTGTATTCTACAATCATAGCTTGTTCAAATATACCTTCTGTTTCACCATTGTTTGTAATAATGTTAGTTTCCACTATTACCTCACTACTTCCTTTTATAGGTTTAAATTTTGTAGACCTCCCCATCTCCACCTCCTTTCTAATATTGACTATAAAATCAATAGGATATCCCCTTTCCTGGAACATTTTTTCCAAGATATTACATTCTATAATGAAATCTTCATTCAAGCTAGTCATGCGACAACCCCTCACAAACTGCCCTTTTACTATGTTTCTTTTGCAATGTGAGGGGTGTGCACTGCTAAAATGTAAAAATGAATTACAAAAGGTATTTTTCCTAAATAATTTTGATTCAAATAACTTATTATACTTATAAATCTCTACATCCAAATATTTTAATGAATCAAAATTTCAAGAAACTGGTGGTAGTATTTATATATTCAAAAAAGTTATCAAATTTATCCATACCTCCAGTCCAGAAAATGACAATGTCATCCAAGAAACGACGGTATAATGTCCAATATTCACTAAATTCAGAATACAATATATACTTTTCTTCCCACTTAGCCAATACAAGGTTTGCAAATATGGGTGCACACGCTGCACCCATAGCAACACCTTGTATTTGTTGATAATATTCTTCATTGAACATCAAAAAATTGTTTTTCAACACCATATCCACTAAACTCATAACAGTTATTTTTTCTACTTGAGTCAAATTCTTGTCTTCATAAATTGCTTCCTCAAACATATTTATACCCTCTCCATAGGGTATACATGAGAACAGGTCTATAATATCAATGGTTACAAACATTAAATCCTCCCTGTATAATTCAGGGGTAATATTCCTTAATAGATCCCAAGAATCTTTTAGTATATATTTATTGTTTGTACATATGTGTTTAACTTTTGCATCAACATATTTAGCCAAGGGGAGTGTTTTCGAACCTTCAGAGGAGACGATTGGCCTAAATGGGGGATCCTCTATACTTCTGTGCACCTTGGGAATTCCAAAGATAATTGGTATCCTTGGTTTTCCCACTTGTAGGTATTCATATGTTTTTTTACTAATAATACCTTCTAACAACATATCTTTCAAATTTAAATCTATTTTGTGGTACGCCACATTCACCTCATTTATAGAAACACAAATATATTTTGTTTCGTCTCTCAAAATGCAGTTCATTTTACCCTCATACATAATATTATCCATTATAACTATACCCCCTCCCTTATCCGGTTTCATAATTCTAATATCAGCGTAATTTCTCAACATATTCAAAATCTGATATTCCTCTTTAGTAAGATTAGTTTTATGAAAACCTTGGTTATACAGTCTTCTAATTTCTTTTTCCAAAACCAGCTCTAAGTTTTTAATCTGTGGATGCAGGGGGGGTTAAAAATGGAATGACGGGCCAGACCTGAGTCCGAGGAGTAGAATAGCCATTCATAATAGTTTTTAAATTTAATTTTCTCATACATATTTTCATATCAATGATAGTTTTAACAATATCCCCCCTATTGGAGGGAATAAACTTCAATCCCTTACTTAATAGTTCGAAATGTTCATTTATAATGGAAATACCACTATAATTATATATAGTAAAATCATTAAGGGTAAATTTAGGACCTATACAAGGAATTTCACTGTTCTCCAATGTGGGGGATGGGTGTAACTCGTCTAAAACCTCCCTTTCCCCCTTCTCCCCCCTCCCCCGAAAATCCTGATAATTTTGATAACCTATACTTCTATCCCCTCTATCCAATGGGGGAAATTCAATGTTATAATCAAGACCATTCCATTCTCTTCCCACTTCCTCATTATTCCTGGAAGCATTGTACTGATGTTTATTATTCCTTATATGTATATCACCCTGATTTTCCCATTTGGTATAAGGAGGTTTGGGATAACTCTGGCCATTATTATATTCTTCTATATCTCTTTTAAGTTTGTTCATCTTTCTCTGTATTAATTAATTACATTTGAAATCTATATCATCCCAAACTTTATAATATCTCACACTTTCATCCTTAATTCCATGTATTAAATCATTTTTTATGTTAGTATCTAACACATCAATCTCTCCTTTTAAAGTTTCTTGCACTCTAATATTTTCTTTAATAACCAACTTTAAAATTTCTAAGCCACAATCATTAAAAACATCTAATAATTCCTTATGAAAATCTGAGCCTAACTGCACATTGTTCGGGTATTTCCATACCCTAAGTCCCTTAGGGACTATTTTCCTTTTTATGCACTCATGCAAATAATCATTTTCAATATTTAAAGTCTTAAATTTTAACATAAGTTTTTGAAGTTTGTCCATCTTTACAGCATATGACTCACCATCAGGCAAGTTAATATTGCGCTTCATTTCAAAATTGAATGGGTATGATTTGTGTAACCATTCATTAATATTCCTAGCAGTCAAATTAGAAACAGTACCTTCTGCTGCCTTCCCCATAGAAGGCTGGACACAATTATTAGTATTGTCAGCTCCCAGCGAACTTCCTCTGCTGTTGTGTCGTGCTGTAATCCCAAAAATAGGTGGCGTTGCAGCAGGATTAAAGCTGCTACCATTCGGTTCAATATTATCCAGATTTGGCGCCATTTGCTCGCCACTAGTTCTCTTTCTTTTAGTTTTTGTATATCCAGACCTTTCGGTCCTTTCTGGCTCAGCCCACGCATTGCCATTACGTTTAACAAGCAGCGACTGACACAATGGAGTTAACAGATCTATTAACTCCGTAAGCTGACCAATCAGCTTACGCGATTGTCCCTTCTCTTCTTTGCTGCTTGCAGGCGAACCCCCTTCCATCTATCCGGTGGAAAAACCAATAACCAAAGAAGCACCAAACGCTCAAGAAAACCAATAAACTCAAAAGAGCAAGGTAGATGGAAGGATAGCCCAAAACTTTGTTCCCACGACCGTTTATTCCACAACCACGTAAACAAACCACATAAACGCTCTTAAAAATATATGCTGCGTTTTCGTCCACCCTATCAGTAGGACTTCATCAGATATAACACAAATCATCTGTTAAAATTTACTTAAATACTTTTTTAAAAACTTTAATTAACCTATAGATTTAAAGTGCATCTTATAATATCAAATCAGGTTAGGCTCATTTCATCATCTCATTAATATTTAATTATTTCTAAAAGCATTCTTTAATAACACAGAAAACAAAAACTTCTACACTAATTAATTCAATATGCTTGTTATTTATAATATTATATAAATATATAAAATCAAACCAATTGAATTGTATAAATATGTTATTTAAATATTAATAAATAAATTTAAATACTTCAATTGCTTAAATAATTCTATAAAAAATCTGGTATAAAAAAACTTTCTTAATCAATTCCTATATGAAGTGGAGAGTTGACTCCCTCTAGTGTTCAACTAATTCCATTACACTTTCCCAGCTTTTAATTTTAATACTGGGGTTAGTGATAGATATTCATTCAAACCAGGACTTTTTGTGGCTTCTAACTTGATTTGCCACCACAACTCCCTATACTCTAGCCATTCTTCCCATAATCCTCCTCTAATTTCCTTTTTTACTTGCTCCAATATAAAAAATGAAAATTTAGAACCTGTACAATCTCTTGTATGCTTATATAAGGCGTTTGTTTCTTTTTGTTTTGATATTTCATATGTATGTTCATATATTCTTCTCCTCAGGACTCTTTCTGTTTTCCCTATGTAAAATGAACTGCATTTTCTACATAAGGCAATATAAACCAAACCCTGGGTGCCACAATTATAATATCCATTATTTTTAATAGTTGTTCCCCTACTACTCAAAAATATCTCACTTTTATTCACTATATGTTCACACTGTTTACAATGGCCACATCTGTATGTTCCATTTCTCCTCACTCCCCTTTAATAAATGGGGAGGATGCATGCTCGTTGCATGCAAAAACATGTTTACTGATGTATCCTTTCTTAACAATGGAACCATCCTGCCAACCATTTTTAAATGAATTAATTGATTGTCTTAATTGATGCTTTAGATTAAATAATTGGGAGTGTTTTTTATATTTAAGCACTGAGTTTTAATTAATTAATGTAACCTGATGAAGCGCGCCATGGTGGTGCGTGAAAGCGCTTGTTTCTTTTGTTAAAATAAATTATTTACCTATCGTGGTGGTTCCTTGCAGTTTTCTACACAACCATTTAGAATACCATATTATTGTAAAACAGGGGTACCCAGATTCTGTCACTATTAACCTCCATCAAAGCAGACAAATCTCTATGAACCTCTCTGGGTAAAGAAAAAAATGGTCTTCCCAAATAAATAACTCATGTGCTAAGCAGTGGACTTGGCTTAGTATATTTTTTTTCTGTGGATTCACAGAGAAGCGCACAGTCTTTTACTATTGTCCTTCTACATTTAGTTTGATACTACATAAAAAACATAGTGGAACAGTTTAATGATGCACCATTTTCAAGCATGCTTTTGCCTCCACACCAAACCTACCAAATTCAGATGGTGTCACCATTTCAGAAACACTGCTCTAGGTATGTGGAAACTCCTTGGTGACATGGAAGATACCTATTTGCCATCTAGTATAATGGCAGAGTTCAAGTTAAAGTTACAACAGTTAAGTTTGGTGACAGGACTTAATATGGGGCTGTAAGGAAATGCAGAGATATGCAGACTTTTCAGTAGTCAAAGGTAGAAGAAAATGGTAGGTTATATATCAGCATGATACACTGATATTAGGGTCAGACTATATAAATGTAAATGGTACTAGAAATAAATGGCACACAAACTGTCTACAACTAGATAGGTGTAAATGCTCCATCATGGGGTTGCAGGTTACAAGGCATGCCACTGACTCTCTGGGTGATCTGCCAAGAGCTCACTATGGATATCCTTTTCTGACAAGGAAAGGGATGCATAAAACTTCATATCTTCAGAAAAATCACAATTTAAGTCTGGGCATTGGTACAGTTAAGGCTATGAGCTGTTGTTCCTAAGGTACAGGGTGTGATTCCTTCAACCCTCATTTATCTATTGTGTGACCTTAAGCAGCTACTTAACCAGACAATGTTTGGAGGCACCTGGAAATTTGAGCTAGACTCTTCAAAATTTCCCCTGTACTACAAACCTTTAGTGCATAATTTCCAAAACTGATAACAGCTGTTAATATGGCAAATCACTTTTTGACATAATTTAATTAGTAAGAGCTATGCAGAAGAAAGCTATATGTGCAATTGGTATGTAATAAATACAGAGTTGTAAGCCACTGGCACAGACTGCTGAAGGCCAGAAAGAAAGTGACATACTTCATAATCCTAAACCACATAAGAAGTAGAACCCTTCAATCCAGATTTATCACTTTCCATTTATTAATTACAGCACCAATTCTCCTTGCAGGTCCACCACTGCAAACTTCTCTGTTTTACAGTTTTAACCTAACAACAGTGTTTCATTTCCGGTTGACCCCTACTTCTGACCACAGTACATTTGTATCTCCTTTTAAGAAGCAACCCATGTGCCTACAATGGTGTTTGCTTGCCCATCCTGGTGGGAGGGAGGTGGTTCTGTCTCATCACTTGAGTGACTCCTGGAGGGAATACTGGGTGTAGTTTCATGGAATATGAGCCTGCCAAGCATGCTCTGCCCCAGGGCTAGGGATCAGTATGTAGGCAAAGGAGCTCATGCTCCCCATGGTAATCAGCTAGTGCGGCACTGTGGAAGGAGCTCCAAGGGGATAAGCAGGGAATATACCAGGTTCGACAGACTGGCCAGCTCCCTACTGTCCATCTTTTGTGGATGGCGCAGTGGTGCAGTGGTATCATTGTCGCTTCACAGCAAGAGGTTCTCCGGTTTGATTCTCGGCTGGGTTACCTTATGTGCGGAGTCTGCATGTCCTCCATGCATTCATGTTTCCTCCGGGTGCTCCAGTTTCCTCCCATGTTACAAAGACGTGTCTGGAGCGTTTCTCCCCAGGCCTCCTCTGAAAATTGGCTTAGTTCCAAGTCGGACTTTCCTGGATAACAAATGTTAAATAATTAAATAAAATAAATAAATCCGCATGGAAAAAAAGGACTGGTAAGGCCCTAGAGCCAGGAAAAGAATGGGATATAAGGCTTTTGCTTGCGTGTCTGCCCTGAAACCAGAAACAGGAATGAACAGGCTAATAGGATGAAGGAAAGGTGCCTCTGGGCAAGCCCCGTGTATAGTAGTTAAAAAGCCACTGTACCAATTATCTGCCTATGTTCTCCAGAGAAATTTTGGGATACTGATAATGGGAAAACACACACAAATCATTATCTTTGCTCCCAGAAACCCTATTACAGGAATGAAGATTATTTTTTCTTTCTGTAAATAAGATTACTTTTTTTTTCTGTAAATAACTTTCTGTTATTCATTTTTCCTCCCCACTTGCTCCTACTTAATGACCAAACACCTCTACTATATGATTAATTGTGTTGCTGCTTGCTAAATGAACTGCATAATGAAATGTTTATTGCACTTTCAAATTTTTAAAACAGAAAGGCGAATTCTGCAATAACCTTCTACAAATCCAGGAAATGATTCTGCTCTTGTAACAGTCTGTTAATCATTAAGTATATTACTAAACTCCACAGCATTTGCAGTGGCCATACTGAGATATTACTTCGCAGGTCCTTGTATTATAGCATCATTTCAGTAACCATAATACAGAACATATGGTACACTTCTATGGTCTCTACGACACTGTTCCAGACCTGCAGTCCCAAATTATCTACAAGATGCACTTATTTTCTTTTGAAAATATAAGTATAGGCATGATGATGCCTCTTGATTATTCTGGGATACATTAATATAAACCACCGACAGCCAAAAAATAAAGTAATTGTAGTAACTGTATGCAAACTTAAATTTTTAGTGTTAATTATTAGTCATTTTACACAGAGACCCCTTTCTCAACTTTTTTACATTCTTGTCTGTCTACCTGCATTAATTGGGATGATCATCAGTCTCTTGTAGGCTGTAATGTTCTGTCCCACCGAATGTCACCCATTTTCCTTAACTTTCTCCTGATTTCTCATATCAATACCTATACATTTCTCTCTTTCTCTTTCCTAATATAAAATATAACAGGTAACAGGATTTACAAGGCAAGTAAGTCATAAGAGCATTCATGCATTGCTAATAGCCGAAGCAGGCCAGGCCCCTGACAAATTTGCAAGTGCCAGTCCGGTTGTCAAGGCTGTTTTAAAAGAAGCAAGGGTGTTAGACTGTTTTACATGTAAGGTAAGCTTATTCCAGAGAACAGGTAAATGCTTGGTAATTAATCTATCCCTCCACTGTGCTTTGTATCCTTTTGGAAGTTTAAGTCCCTTCCTTAGTGTCTGCAGAGCTGTTGGTCTTATTGAGATTAAACAGGGTCATCAGTGTTGAATCCTTAAGTGGAAAGCAAGACACAGACTGCTACACAAAAGCTTATTCAAGACAGACTACAGAGACAGGGTTTTAAGTCTGTCTTTGTATCCCAGTGTCTTTAGACCAATAACGTTTTTAGTCAAGAACCACTGCTGTCTTTCAAGTTGGCTAATATGTCTGAACAAATACATTTCTAAGGGAACATTGTGCTCGAAAAATAGTCTCATTAAAACTAAATAAAGAGGGAGAATGGCATTTTGTTCTGGCTGAAATGGTTTTAATTATCACTCATGCTAAGAAGAAGGATTTTCTGACTAAATGTGATCCATGAAGGTCAAAAGAGATGGAGCTGTCAACCAAGGTGGCAAAATCTCTATTTTTTTTCTATAAGCATCTTTATTAAATCACAGCTAAAACACTAATACTGGTACATATACATTAATGTAAATACAAGGCACATTAACATTTTCTTCATGAAGTATACAAAGTGTTCACTTGTTCACAATCGGCATTCACTCAGACATTACATAAACTGCTTCAATTCCTTTCTTCCCTTAAACCTCACTCCTCCTCCTGAATATTATTCTGTATTTATTGTTCCCAAACATTCCTTTTAATTCAATGTAATCTGCTCCTCCTTTTTCCTAAGGCTCTACTCTCCATTTATTTCATCCACTTTGCAATATTCAGTACTTCAATTACAGTTGGTTTACGTTTCGATTTATATTTTCTAGTAACTGATTTTAGCTGTCAGCAGGATGAAACACGTAAGGCCTTACTATGTCAAGAAAATTCAGAGCTCATGTCCCAGCTCAAAAGAATCATTTCCTCAATTACAATGATTTGCTCCCCAAACATTTCTGACAAATACTCTGTAGAGATTTATTTTAATTTGCCACCCTGTAGCATTCCCAAAACACATGTTCCCACTTCCCCATTACATCTCCAGCATTTGCTAAATTCTCCAAAGTTAACTTGGGGTATAAAACATATCTATACAAACATTTCCAAGAGTAAGTCCATACACATTCTGGGCTTTGTTGCACACTTGGAAGCCATATAGACACATTTCCATTATTCCTTGGTAAAATGCCTTTCTAGTCTCTCTTCTCAATCTTTTTTTTAAACCCCCACTGATTGCTTCTTATAGTTATCATGCAATATTTTATATGCCCTACTAATTACCCTTTTGAACAGCTGCTTCTTTTCCAGACAGAACTAAAAAACTTTACCACTGCTGGTCTTTCTGTTGACAGGTGCTCCCTTATCCCTTACTCTTTGCCTATATTCTATTATCAGGCCCTGGTATGGCAGGCCCTAATCCAACCTGCATTCCAAACTACTGCTTGGCCTCATCGCACTCTATTAACTTCCCTCCTTTGTTACTTACTCCTAATACTTCCTTGACCACATAGATTAGCATGGCCACACCTTCCACTCTGTGGTAGTGAGTACAGCCAAAAGGCAGTGTTCAGCCATTTAAGAAGTAGTAAATACTGGGGATTTTAGTCGTAATATAGGGAGGTAGGTGTGTGTGTGTACTTGACGTGCTGCATGTGTATATTCTTCTGGGAGATAGAGTACTGAGGGCATTGAAAGGGGTGAGGTAGGTGTGTGCATCATCAAAAAATAGCTGCTTAACAGCAACCTTTCTGAACTCATGCATATTATCCGAATACTGTCTTAGTTTCCCTTTAGCACTCTGCAGTTGCTCCTCTTCCTGTTCTGTAGGATTCCGTATATTCTCCATTTTTTTCACCACTGTCACCCCTCCAATAACTCCTGTTATTTCTTTTCCATATCTTTCTCTTTTACTTCTACACACAGTTTCTAATTTTTTTTTAATCGCACTGACCAGCTATCACTTCTGAAAAAATGTTTATATTCTCTAATAACATTCCAATCATTTCCACTACCCACTCCTTAAATTCTTCTCTTTTTAACAGGTAAGTAGGAAATAGTCAGTGTCTCAGTTTTGTTTTGTTACTTTGCATCATTATCTCCTATTTTAATAGTGTATGATCTGAAATAGTTATTGGATATGTATCAAAGCTTTGAGTTAAATACATATGCTGTTGTGATATACAATTTCTATCCAGTTTAGCCCAGTTATTATACCATGGAGAAAATATATAAATTTTGTCCAAGTTCCAAATACTACATTCACATCTTTCATACCAAATATTCTCATACATATTTATTCATAAATATACTACCTACTGTTATATCTTCCTTTTAAGGTCCCTGTTACATCCCCACTACTGTAAACCATGCACCAGTCCCCACCCATTAAAATATTTAGGCACCATAATAGTAGTTTTAGGTGGAATATAAATATATGCCAACACAGTCGTCCTTCAATTCCAGTAACCTCTTCCTGCCACAAATCTGCAATTATTTGGGAGAATTCATCAACATTTATATGATGTACACAGAAGGTACATACCTAATCTTTTGGAATTCAGAGACAACCCTAACAGGGTTCACTAGAACAAAGATGTGCAGCACCACGTTGGGCTGCCTTGAAGGCTAAGCTGATTGCTTCTTATAGTTATCATGCAATATTTTATATGCCCTACTAATTACCCTTTTGAACAGCTGCTTCTTTTCCAGACAGAACTAAAAAACTTTACCACTGCTGGTCTTTCTGTTGACAGGTGCTCCCTTATCCCTTACTCTTTGCCTATTTTCTATTATCAGGCCCTGGTATGGCAGGCCCTAATCCAACCTGCATTCCAAACTACTGCTTGGCCTCATCGCACTCTATTAACTTCCCTCCTTTGTTACTTACTCCTAATACTTCCTTGACCACATAGATTAGCATGGCCACACCTTCCACTCTGTGGTAGTGAGTACAGCCAAAAGGCAGTGCTCAGCCATTTAAGAAGTAGTAAATACTGGGGATTTTAGTCGTAATATAGGGAGGCAGGTGTGTGTGTGTACTTGACGTGCTGCATGTGTATATTCTTCTGGGAGATAGAGTACTGAGGGCATTGAAAGGGGTGAGGTAGGTGTGTGCATCATCAAAAAATAGCTGCTTAACAGCAACCTTTCTGAACTCATGCATATTATCCGAATACTGTCTTATTTTCCCTTTAGCACTCTGCAGTTGCTCCACTTGCAGCAGCTGGAGAGGCCACAAAAGTTCCTCACCAAAAGGATAAAGGGTCTCAACATCTGTCCTATGCTGCCCGACTGAAAGAACTCCAGCTCTATTCAGTCGCTTACCGCTTGCTCAGAGGTGACCTTTGCCTAACATACAAGGCCATGTCAAACCCAGATTTGATGAATATGCTTCACCTCAAAAAATCTAGATCCGTCAGAGCCACAAGGGCGGGAGACTTAAACCTCGACACGGCTATTAATAGGACGTGCTGGAGGGATAGATTCATCACCCAAAGACTCCCTATGCTGTGGAATAAAATCCCGGTATATGTGAGGCAGAGCACCTCGCTGGCCTTGTTCAAGAGAAATCTTGACCAATGGATGGGAGATCGCAGATATACCCCAGGGATTACCTCAGTGTCACTGCTCAACAGAGGCACAGCAAAATAATGGGTATAGTTCCCCATACTAAAGGGGTGGCGTAAGCCACAAAACTATGGGCTAGGCTTGTAAATGCCATCGGGCAGATAGCCTAGTATGAACCTATGAACCTTCCTGTTCTGTAGGATTCCGTATATTCTCCATTTTTTTCACCACTGTCACCCCTCCAATAACTCCTGTTATTTCTTTTCCATATCTTTCTCTTTTACTTCTACACACAGTTTCTAATTTTTTTTTAATCGCACTGACCAGCTATCACTTCTGAAAAAATGTTTATATTCTCTAATAACATTCCAATCATTTCCACTACCCACTCCTTAAATTCTTCTCTTTTTAACAGGTAAGTAGGAAATAGTCAGTGTCTCAGTTTTGTTTTGTTACTTTGCATCATTATCTCCAATTTTAATAGTGTATGATCTGAAATAGTTATTGGATATGTATCAAAGCTTTGAGTTAAATACATATGCTGTTGTGATATACAATTTCTATCCAGTTTAGCCCAGTTATTATACCATGGAGAAAATATATAAATTTTGTCCAAGTTCCAAATACTACATTCACATCTTTCATACCAAATATTCTCATACATATTTATTCATAAATATACTACCTACTGTTATATCTTCCTTTTAAGGTCCCTGTTACATCCCCACTACTGTAAACCATGCACCAGTCCCCACCCATTAAAATATTTAGGCACCATAATAGTAGTTTTAGGTGGAATATAAATATATGCCAACACAGTCGTCCTTCAATTCCAATAACCTCTTCCTGCCACAAATCTGCAATTATTTGGGAGAATTCATCAACATTTATATGATGTACACAGAAGGTACATACCTAATCTTTTGGAATTCAGAGACAACCCTAACAGGGTTCACTAGAACAAAGGGCCTCGTAGAAACAAACAACTGGTGCCAGAGCCATGGCCTCAAGCTAAACGCCAAAAAGTGTATAGTCATCCCCTTTGGCAAAAACAAAGTGCCCACAAATTACCACATAGGTGGTAATCCATTAAGTACAGAAGAAGTAATTAGGGACCTGGGGACCCAAGTTGATAGCAATCTCTCATTTGACAACCACGTGGCCAAAGTGGTTAGAAAAACATTTTATATAGCCCACCTAATCATGAAGGGATTCACATCTAGATTAGGGGAGGTCATCGTGCCTCTTTACTCATCCCTCATCAGGCCCATAATTGAGTACAATGCCCCTTTTGGGATGTACCTTACCAAATACCTGCAGCAACTGGAAAGACCCCTAAAGTACCTCACCAAGAGGATCAAAGGGATCAAACAGATGCCATATGCTGCCCGATTAAAGAAACTCCAGCTCTACTCAGTGGCATACCACCTGCTCAGAGGTGACCTGTGCCTGACGTATAAGGCCATGTCCAACCCGGAATTAAGGGACATGCTGCACCTCAAAAAATCCAAATCCCATCGCCACACGCCGAGAGACTTGAACCTCAGCACTGAAATAAATAGGACATGCTGGAGGGACAGATTCATAACCCAGAGGCTCCCTTCACTCTGGAATAAAATCCCAGTCCAGGTTAGGCAGAGTCCCTCATTGACTCTTTTCAAGAGGAATCTTGATGAGTGGATGGGAGATCGTAGGTTTACCCCGGGTATCACTTCTGTGTCACTGTTAGACAGAGGCACAGTATACTAACCTCGAAAAAGGGCATAGCAAAATTAATTTAAAATGGGTGGCGAAAGCCAAACATACTCTGGCTAGGCTTATAAATGCCCTAGGGCAGATAGCCTAGTATGAACCTATGAACCTATGTGCAGCACCACGTTGGGCTGCCTTGAAGGCTAAGCTGTATACAAATGATGCAGTCCATGGGAAAGGCCAATATTAATTAGCCATGTGCCCCCCCAGAACAGCCTCCAGGAAGGCATCTATTTACAAAGCAATTCATAGACTCACTTGGCCATGTGGCTATACCCATAACGTCGCTGTAGTGAACACAGCCAAAAGGCAGTATGCAGCCATTGCTGAAGAAGTAATTACTGGGGATTTCAGTGGTAAGGTAAGAATGGAGGTGTGTGAGTGAGTGTATCTGACAGGCTGTGTGTGTGTGTGTGTGTGTGTGTGTGTGTGTGTGTGTGCGTGTGCGTGTGTCTGTCAAGTTTGTGTGTCTGTCAGTGTGGGTTGGGGTGGCTGTCACACCTTCATACACCTTTATACTAACAAGCATAATCAAAAACATTGGGTGGGGAGACCACTAGGCAACAGACATAACTATACTACAAGGGTGGGGAACCACTTGCCATCAGGTATTTCATCATAAGACTTGTGCCTTAATGACATTTAAACCAGTAAAATGATGGGAAAGGAAGAACTGTTTATGCCCTACGTAAGCAAGAAGCATACGTGCGACGTATGACATACCATAAGGTAATTAAAGGCTTTGGTATACTGGCTGGACGTCGGGCACCCTTGGCAGGGAATCCCTCATGTTAAGAACACTGCAACAGTAGAGCAGAAGGACATCTGTTTCTATTACCCCTGAAAAAGCATGTGCCATAGGACAGAAGGAAACAGAGGGGTTTGGTGTGATGGCTGTAGAATAATTCCTTAGAAAGGAGGAATTTCCTCCTACTGCCACTTGCAACTTTGCTGAATCAGCCTCAGAACCCATTTGTCTGAAACAATTTGTTGTCAAAGAGAAAGAGATGGCGATTCAGACTTTCTGGAAGGGATAAAGGACTGCCATGGTGGGAAGGAGGAACCTCTTATATAGTCACTCTGCCTTATTTGACTGTTCTTTGATCTGGCGGTTCCTGCTTTCTTTTTGGAGCCTCTTTGCCACTGTGTTTTGAATTGTCTGCTTACCAGCATTCTGCTGAGAGTCTTTATTTTATTGGAAAATGTAAAAAAAGGAGGATGAAAAGTCTTAAGATATTCCTTGAATCAGCTTAACTCCCTCATCACATTTTTGATAACTTCTGCAGCAGAAGGTCCAAAAACTAAACCTCTATTTAAAGGTGAATATAAAATCTCATTTTTATATCTGATGGGAGGTTCTGCAAATACAGCCAGGCTAAACTCCTCAACACAGTACCAGTGACTACAGCCCTGGATGCAGTATGTATAGTCATACACACACTTTAAAACAATTAGTGACCTGAGAAATGGAAGAAACTACACCACACAAAGCAGATTTTCCTCACAACAAGGAACGGGACCTAAAACATTCCTCATACTTTAACAGTTAATCAGAATAAAATTTTACATATAAGCTTGGCAATTCAAACTTCTAAAAATCAAAGCTGCAGAAGCATACACTTTTTTCCCCAAACATATCAATTGTTTTTCCATCCTTGCCTGAAGAGGAAAGAGCAGAATTAACAAAATGCTTAGCAGCAGCTGGATTAACTAAAGCTATAGTTGTTGGTCAGGTCTTGTTTGAGTATTTAAAAAACTTAGTATCTGCTTTCTTAGGTGCAAAAGGCTGACTATTGGGGAACCACAAGCTGTGACAAACACATCCTCCAAATCTGATAGCACTGGGGGGATGGTTGAAGGTTCTAGGGCAGGAGTGGGCAAACTTTTTGATTCGTGGGCCACATTGAGTTCTAACATTTGACAAAGGGGCCAGAACAGGAGCAGATAGATGGCATGCTTTGAAAACATCACCTCATTGGGGGAAAAATACACATCTTGGGATATGGAGAAAACATGTGCTTTAATTTCCAATGAAAATGAAGAAAAGCATTACAATAAAATCTCTGACTTCGAAATGAGTCTTTAAACACTGAAAATCAAATAAATGACCATTTTATTTTAAAGCACTGAAAGTTCTGTTATCCTTCAGGATATCACCATCACTATCCTCCTGACTGCCTTGGTACTTGACTCTTGAATGGCAGTTTGACGGTGAAAAAAACTTTGCTGAGCCTTCAAATTAGCTGCCAACTTCTCAGCAGCAGCTTCCAGTTCTTTTGTTGAGAGCTTGCTAGCATAATTAGCGTGCTTTGTGGCAAAGTGACGGCTAATATTATACTCTTTAAAAACCGCCACAGTTTCTTGGCATATCAGGCAAACAGCAGATGATCAGTGTTCAGTGAAAAAATATTTAGTTGTCCACTCCTTACTGAACACTCGACATTCTCTGTCCACTTTCCTTTTCTTGGGTCCGCTCATCTTCATAGAGGGGCGGTGGGTCAAAGGGTAAAGTGCAAACGTGGAGTAATAGGCCTACGCGTCACCTCAACAAAGCCAATATATCTAGAGTGCGCCATCTAGTGAGGAAACATCAGAATTGCAGGGGAAAT
This sequence comes from Protopterus annectens, assembly GCF_019279795.1. Taxonomy (NCBI): domain Eukaryota; kingdom Metazoa; phylum Chordata; order Ceratodontiformes; family Protopteridae; genus Protopterus; species Protopterus annectens. The sequence goes on from NC_056743.1 coordinate 287,400,857, forward strand.
AAAACATTAACAAGGTTAATTTATTAAATTTTTTCAAGTTTGGCGGGCCAAATCAAAACGTTTAACGGGCCGTAGTTTGCCCATGCCTGTTCTAGGGATTCCAGTTGTAATAATTCAATGGTATTTTGTGGGGGACTGAAGAACCTCAGTGTTCTTCCACTGAAAACACCGGTGCACATTATAGAAATAATTTCAGAGGAAGAAAATCCATCAAAGGAAGATTAAGATGCCATGCTCTCCTCTGAGTGTGAATCAGAAATCTAAGGAGAAAAACCTGCATGTGCCCCATTGTGTTACTCAAAAGCTTCAACTTCTTGAATCACTTCTGGAAAAAAGGAATCCTGTTACTTTTACCAGAACATTAGTTGCTAAAAAAGAAGTTATGTCTTAACATAACGTTCCATCTGTGTTGTTTATCTTCACCAATCCTTGACGGTGGGTTCGGTTCCGAACCCTCGGAACCGACTCATTTCCAGCTTGGCTCTATCCATAATGCTCCTCACAGACATTGCCTAAGATCGAGTTTGCCAGATGGCAGAATATATACAAAAATATCAAAATAATTCTGTGTGTGTGTGTGTGTGTGTGTGTGTGTGTGTGTGTGTGTGTATATATATATATATATATATATATATATATATATATATATATATATATATATATATATATATATATATATATATATATATATCTACACACACAAGCACACACATATACATACATGCAAGTAAACATACCCACATACAGATATAATATAATATAAAGGTTGTAAGTAGTTTTATAATTAAGCATATGGTAGATCATAGAACATGTAGACTGCAACCTTTGTTTGAATATGCATGGCATGCTGAGCGACATTTCAATTTAAAAAAGAAAAAGAAAGTACAAGTGTTAGCAGTAGGGGATGATGGTGGTATATTTTTAGTACAGGACCAAAGGAGGCAGGGGCGCCGTGGTGGCGTAAAAAAATGTGGGGTCCCAAAATGGGACACGTTAAATGAACCTGGTGGACATTCAGAGGAATATGAGGGAAGGTTAAAACGTGGAGAATGTTTTAAGTGCGGTAGACGTGGGCACTTCGCTGCCGACTGTGAAGAGTGGCAACACCCCCCACAGCTTACGAACAAGGGCTCCGCATGACTATATGATAGTAAAGGAAGGCGCCAAATTCATTATTGTGATTATTGTAGAGAAGAAGAAAGTGAGAATGATTGTGATGATGATGAGGCAGACACTCTCTGCGATGAATGTCAGAACACTCATAAGGAAGGGCGGGATTGTGACTGTGAAGTCATAAACCTGGCAAATTTGGGTATTGCTATGCATCTAGATCAAAAACCCATGATAAGAGTTTTTGGTTGAGGGACAAAAAGTGGAGTTTTTATGTGATTCAGGTGCATCGCGTACACTTTTGGGTCCAGCAGTTCTGCCTCCGAACAGCGAAACAGATGAGTGTACCCTTGTGAAAGCGGCAAACGGGAAAATCTATAAGGAACCACTGTCTCATCCTCTACTGTTCACAGATCCGCAAACAAACCAAACTGTTAGGTGTAGGGTAATTATATCGAAGGTTTGTCCAGTTAATTTGCTGGGAAGAGATTTGATGCATTTGTTTGGAATAGCGGCAATTCCCACACCTAAAGGCATTGAGGCGAAAAGGTTAGCGGATGGCTTGGTGGTACAGGGAGTACAAGACTTGTTTTACTGGTATAGCCAGGAATTGATTTCAAATGGCCCGGGGAGGGTTGATACAGATTTGATCAACCTAGCTTTAAGTAAATCTGGGAGCGGGTCACCACAGTTTGCGGCGCACGCACTTACATTGTACAATGTTCTATAGAAAGGCCCCTGGTCCGGATAAAGAATTTGAAAAAGTATTCTTTAAGCACAAACGTGCAAGGATAATTTTGAATGATATGTTTTGGGATACGCAAGGTAATACAGTAGTGACCTGTACTTTGACCAAGGAAATGAGTTCTTTATACCGCTCAGGTTATAGCCCACATATTTCAATTACTAAAGCGGTGGGGACACATTGGGTAGATTTGGCGAAAAAGGTAACGAATTGGGACACAATGTCCGAAAGTCAGTTGAAGGATCAACAGATCCAGGTACAAAGATTAAATTGGGTGACTTGGGCACAACCAAGTGTGCATCTCAGGGATGACAAAACAGAAATGGCATGACAAATCTTCCTAACTCAAGAGGAAGATAGTGCGTTAAGTGCCTTACCTGTAGATTTATGGTCAAAAGGTAAAGGGGATGTGGGACTGATGAAAACAGCAGGTGAAGTTTGTACAACTCCAAAGTCAGGTTTTAGACCTCGTAAGCACCAATACCCACTAAGTAAACAAGCAGAGGAAGGAATTAAGCCAGTTATTGAGCAGCTAAAACAGGTAGGAATTCTTGTTGAATGCCCAGATTCACCCTGCAATACTCCGTTGTTTCCTGTGAAGAAACCGGATGGGTCATGGAGGTTGGTTCAGGATTTACAAGCAGTTAATTCGGCTGTGATCCCAAGAGCACTGGTGGTCCCTGACTCCTACACATTACTTAATGATTTACTACCTCAGCACAGATATTTTTCTGTCATAGATATAAGCAATGCTTTTTTCTCCATACCACTACATAAGGAGAGTAGATTTTGGTTTGCATTCACTTATCAAGGTAAAAGATACACCTACACCAGATTGCCACAGGGTTATTGTGAGAGTCCGACAATATTCGCATAAGAAATGGCTGCAAATGTAGCTCAGTTTGTTCCCCCACAGGGAAGCCAGGTTCTGTTGTATGTAGATGATATTTTGTTGGCCTCCCCCACGCAGGAAAGTTGTAGAAAGGATACCCTTGCTCTTCTTAGTTTTTTAGCTGAGCAAGGACATAAGGTAAATAAAGAAAAGTTACAATTGTGGAAAGCACAAGTAAAGTACTTGGGTTATTTAATTTCACAGGCAGGTAAACAATTGGAGAACAAAAGAAAACAAGCAGTTCTTGAGGCACCTATGCCTACAACTAAGCGGGAGATGATGTCCTTTTTAGGTCCCTAACTATGCTGAGGAAGTAGGGCCATTGACCGCACTAATCTATGACACTCCCATGGCAGCTAAGAATGATATACAGTGGACAAATATGGCAATACAAGCATTTAATAGAATTAAGCAATTGATAGCAGGATCCTCTGTTTTGGGTTTTCCGAACTATTCTAAGCCGTTCATACAAATGGTTGATTGTAAAGGTGGATATATGACTTCGGTTCTGGTACAAGTAAATGGGGATAAACAGAGACCAATAGCTTTCTACTCCTCCAGATTAGATCCTGTTGCAAGGGCATTGCCGCATTGTGTTCAAGCTGTAGTGGCAGCCGCCATGGCAGTACAAGCCTCAGCATCATTAGTTTTGTTCCACCCATTACAATTGCGGGTTCCACATTCAGTTGCTACTATACTTTTGCAAGATAAAATAACCTTTTTATCTCCTAGTCGACATTTGTCATGTATGACAGTGCTGCTGACACAGCCTCATATGACCATAGAAAGATGTACTACTCTTAATCCGGCGACACTTTTGCCGACTCCAGAAGAAGGTACCCCACACGTTTATTTAGAGAGTATTCATGACAAAGTACTTCCCCGACCAGATTTAACGGATATTCCATAGCCAACTGTCAACGGTCAGAAATGTAACAAAAAGTTGTTTTGCTTGCAGTATAAAAGTTGTTGTCAGTAAATAAGTTGACCAGAGGAGGAGATCATCTTGGCCAACATGATGTGTAATCTGGTTAGCTGCTAATAAATAAGTTTTTCACCACCTGAGGCAGATGTGACTCGTCTGAATTTTTCTTCTGACAAAGGTATGGTGAGAAGACGACGTGGCTGCTGCAATAATGTCATCTGGAGAAGCATGAAAAACTGCTGATGTGGCAACAGCCCTCATAGAATGAGCTTTAACTGTTTTGGGAAGTTGAAGTCCTTGTGATTGACAGATGAAATAAATGCAGTCTCTCAACAATTTAGCTAAGGTAACTTTAGTGACTGCACAACCCATTCTTAAGGAAGATAAACCCACAAGTAATTGGTCAGATTTGCGGAATTCTTTAGTTTTATGGAGATAAAAATCCAACTGTCTATGAATATTCAGCAAATGAAGAGCGTAATCTCCTTTAATTGGTAAAATTAAGGAAAAATGTTGGCAACTGTAAGGTCTGGTTGATGCTGGATTCAGTAACCACTTTTGGAAGAAAGGAGGGATTTGTTCTCAGTTGTACTCTGTCTATGAAAAATTAAATATTGTGATTTGCATGATAGGGCCTGTAACTCAGACACTCTCCTTACACAGGTGATGGCCACGAGAAATAAGGTCTTCCAAGTCAAAAATTTTAATTGACAAGCAGCAGCTGGTTCAAAAGGGGCTTGAGTTAATGCTTGGAGGACCATAGTCAAAATGCTATGGAGGAACTGGTTCTTTAAAGGGGGGTCTCAACAAGGAAAGTTTATGAGACATTATTGATGAGTCACTGTACCCAGTATGAAAATTAGAGATTGCTGCCAACTGAACTTTTACAGTCAAAGCAGAGGAACCAGATTCAAAAAGGGTATTCAAGAAGTCCAAAATGTGCTCAATCGGGGCATTAAATGGATCAAGTCCTTTGTCTAAGGCCCATATGGTAAATCTCTTCCATTTGCGCAGGTAAAGTTTTCTAGTTGTAGGCCTGTGATGTGCAATAATAATACGTTGCACAGGTGATGACAGACAGGGATGCCTGGCAATCATGGAAATTGGAGAAGCCACACCGTCAGCTTGAGATGCTGTAAATTTGGATGAACTATGCTGTCTGGGTGAGTTAGCAGATCTGGAAATGGGTCCAGAGTCCATGGTTTCTGTAGCAGATGAGGCCAAAGGAAGAGAAACCAAACTTGTCAAGGCCAAAGGAAGGGAAACCAAACTTGTCGAGGCCAGAATGGGGCAATGAGGATTATGGTATTCTTCGCCTTTTTGGCTTTCTTTAGAAATTGTGAGATTAGGGGAACTGGGGGAAAGGCATATAATAGACCGGGCGGACAATTGTGTAAAAGAGCATCCCTGGGTGACTCCCCCAGTGGGGGGATTAGGGCAAAGTAACTTCTGCATTTGTTGTTTAGGGAAGAAGCAAAAAGGTCACAGCAAGGTTGGCCCAATCGACAGAAAATCTTGTCTGCCATTACTGGGTTCAGGAAAGTACAGCTGTGTACACTTACCATAAATGTAGATGCTCGAGTGTATTCACTGTTGTAGCCATTACATTTGGGTAATCTGCTGGCAGGTTGCCCTCAGTCAGTCTGATTAACAAAGTCTTGGGTCCTGCGTTGGTTGCTGTCCCTTTTTCCATGACTTCAGGTCGTCAGGGGTATAAAACATGCAGCCGACGCCATTACATCAGTTTTTCTTGCCCCAGATGTCAGGTGCCCCCCTAATGGGGAGCAAATAAACATAAAAACACAAAGGTATACCTCCAACAAAAAGCAAATACACAAAAATGGCTTTTAAGCATAGTAAAGTAAAGTAAAGGTATAGCCAGAAAAGGGGGGCTGGAGGGAAGGTAACCAGGACTGCAACAGTGAATACACTCGAACATCTACATTTATGGTAAGTGTACACAATTGCACTATGTTCTTTGTGTTTCACTGTTGCAGTCATTACATTTGGGTAGATTCCCAAAGCTATGGTTGGGAGAAGGAGTTTATACAGTATTAGGGCCAGCTATAAGGCCCTGCAAGACAGCAGTGGCAAAGCCAGCTCTGGATTTAGAGAAAATTGGTAAATGTTAATGCTTGATGAAAGTATGTACAGAACTCCAGGTAGCAGCTTCTAGGATGTCCCTGGTAGGGACACCTCTGAGAAAGGCTGTAAAGGTAGATGCAGCCCTGGTTGAATGAGGGTCTTATCCCCTGTGGGGTAGGTTTTCCATGGTGCTTACAGCAGAAATGAATGCAACGGCCTATCCATTTAGAAATGGTTTGCTTTGAAATGGCCTTCCCCTCTGCCCCTGCAGCAAATGCTACTAGCAGTTGTTCAGATTTTCTTCGAGGTTTAGTCCTGTCCAAGTAGAATCCAAGTCGTCTGTGCACATCCATGGAATGCAGAATCCGTTCCCCTTTGTTCTGTGGATTGGGAAAGAAGGTTGGCAAATGAATGGACTGAGTAATAGCCACACACTGGAAACCACCTTGGGCATGAAGGATGGACTGGTCCTGAGAGACACCCTGTCCGCATGAAAGATGATGAAAGGCTCCACTGCCATAAGGGCCTGTAATTCAGATATCCTTCTAGCTGAAGTGATTGCTAAAACGAAGGCGGTTTTCCAAGAAAGAAATTTTAAGTCTGCAGTAGCAGATGGCTTGAAAGGAGGTAGAGTGAGTTTCTCCAACACAAAGTTAAGGTCCCAGCCAGGGGTTGGAGCTCTCCTGGGTGATCTCAAGTTTTTTGCCCCTCTGAGATACTGCTTGAGCAGAGGATGAGAGAAGAGGGGAGGTTCTGTGTTGTAATGAGCTGAAACAGCTGAGGCGTGGATTTTAATGAAGGAAAAAGACAGGCCCTTGTGAAGCATCTCAGTTAAGTATTGCAAAATCTGAGGTAAATTGGGTGCTGCTGTGCTCATCCCTTGATAATGGTTCCAGGCATAGAATCTTTTCCATTTGTTAGCATAAGATTTTCTAGTACTAAGTCTCCTTGCCTCCAAGATGATATCCATCACAGGTTTGCTGAGGGATGATAAGGGTGAATTTACGTGATTAGCCAGGCTGTAAGGTTCAATGTTGGAAGCTGAGGGTGCAGAATTTGGTGCTCCTGCTGAGACAGCAGGGAAGGGGTCTGAGGCAGGTGCCATGGAAATAACTGTTACACACTGCACAGGAAGGGGTACCAGTGTTGGCGCGGCCAGTCTGGAGCAATCAAGATCATCCTTGGTTTGTCCTGTTTGACTTTAGATAGAACTTTGGAGAGCAGAGGCAGTGGTGGGAAGGCATAGATTGATAGATTTTTCCAGCTGAAGGACAGAGCATCCACTTTCCAGGCTTGTTTGTGGAGAGTCATTGTGCAAAACTTGTCCAACTGGTAGTTCTGGGGGGAGGCAAATAGATCTATGTCTGAGCTCCCCCATTTGCTTGTCAACATGTTGAAAATCCTTGGTTCCAGTTTCCACTCCTGTGGGTCCATGAGGTTTCTGCTTAGTTCGTCTGCCAGTGTATTCAATTTTCCTGGCAGGAATTGAGCATGTAGGTGCACCTGGTAGCACAAGGCTGTGTTCCACAATGCCATTGCTAGTCTGCAGAGGGGGTAGGAATGTGTACCCCCCTGCTTGTTTGTGTACAACATAACCATGTTGCCCATCCTTACCATTAGTTGTCCTGGAAGAATGTAGTCCTTGAAGGCTGTCAGAGCATTCTGTACAGCTAACATTTCTTTTTGATTGATATGTAGGTGCATCTGATTTGGGTTCCATTTGCCCTGAATGCACTTCCCTGCCAGGTGAGCCCCTCCCATGCATAGTCTGATGCACCTGTAGTTAGGGTTTGGGTGGCAGGGGGTAGTGTGAATGGTAGTCCCTTGCTTTGGTAGCAGGCCTCTGCCCACCATAGGCACTCCAGGCGTAGGCAAGGTATGATAGGAATCATTGTTTCCAGGCTGTGATAATGCTGACTCCATAGACTTTTTAGATACCACTGTAGTTTCCTCATATGCAGTCTTGCATATGGAATTAGAAAATGCAGGAGGCCATGAACCCCAAGGCTTGCAGTATTTGTCTTGCAGATAGCAGGGTGTTTGTGGCCACTTGTTTGAAGTAAGTTACCAAATGAATTTGCTTTTCTGGCATGAGGAAAGCCATCTGGGCAGTTGTATTTAAGCTTGCACACAGGAATGTAATTTGTTGACAGGGTACCAGTTGTGATTTCATTTCGTTTATGGTGTACCCCAGACAAGTTAGAACCGTTTTTACAAATGCCAGATGATTTAAAAGTATATCCTGCTTTTTTCTGCCTGAATTAGACAATCATCCAGGTATGGCTATATTTGAATATTTCTTTGCCTGCAAAATGCAATAACTGGAGCCAGGCACTTTGTGAATACCCTGGGCATAGTAGACAAGCCAAAGGGCAGTGCAGAGAACTGATAATGTGAGTAGCCTGCTTTGATGCGTAGGTATCTTCTGCAAGATTCCCTAATTGGGATGTGCAGGTATGCTTCTTTTAAATCTAGAGTTGCCAACCAGGCATCTTTGCCTAGCATAGGAAGTAATTGGAGAAGAGTCAGCATCTTGAATTTTGGAATCTCCAGAAAGGTGTTTAGGGTAGACAGGTCCAGGATTGGACGCCATGATTTGTCTTTTCTGGGTACCTGAAAAAGCCTGGAGTAGAAACCTTGGCCTTTTTCCTCTTCTGGTATCAGTTGAACAGCCCCCATGCTTAAGAGGGAAAGTACTTATTTTTGAGCCTCTGCCCACTGATTTGGAGGTAGGTCTGGCCACCCATTTGGTGTTGGCAATGTGTTGAAATGAAATCTGTATCCCTGGGACACTATATTTAAAACCCATTTGTCCTGGGTTATGAGTTTCCAGTTCTTTGCATGAAGAGCAATCTTTCCTCCCACAGGGGCGGTCAAAAGATAAGTGCTTGGGAATTTTAAAAGAAAGTCATTGAGACTGTTTACCATAGGGGGTGTCTTGTTATTTCCAGATTTGGAAGTGGAGGCCCCCCACTGCTTAGTTCTGAGAGTCCCCTGGGACTTAAACCTGGGTTTTTTGCTGTGTCTGGGTTTGGCTTGACAGGACCTGGAAGGGACTGGAAAGGACCAATTCTTAGTAGGTCAGTGCCTACTAAATCTTGGAGGGTGCACTTCTAAAAAATCTTTAACAGTTTGCATAGATTTAGCTTTATCTTTCATCTTTTTAAGAACGTCTTCAGCCTTGTTGCCAAACAGGCGGTCCTGATTTAAAGGAGCATCCAACAATTTAGCTTTAACATGATCGAGCAAAGATTGCTCCTTAAACCAAGCATGCCTTCTAAGCACAGACCCAGTAACAGCAGCCCTGCAAGAGGCCTCTAAAGAATCAAAAACCACATTGCAAATTATGTTTTCCAACTTGTTGAGCAGAATGCATTAAATCCTATAAATCTTTATTTGCCACACCGTCAGGAATCAACATCATTTTCCATTTAAGCAGTCCAATAATATGCTGTTGATATTTTAACATCTGAAATTGGCAGTTTAAAGCTCTGATTGCCAAGGTTGCAGAAGTATAAACCTTTTTACCCCATGTATCCAGTGCCCTGGAGTATCTATCAGAAGGGGTAGGATTTTTAGCAGTAGAAGCATTAATGCCCTTGGGCCCCTGAGAAATAGTCTCTGGATCTGCAACAGGATTTTTGAAAAGGAACTTGTGGGACTCAGGAACCCTGTAGTATCTTTCAGGTTTATTTGGAGCCAGAACCAGGGAATCAGGGGCCAAATTGGATTCTGAGAACACATCCTCAGCAATGTCTAGTACAGGAGGTATAGCCAAAGGCCTATGCTGAGGTAGAAGAAGGAAATCCCTAAGCCTATTTTTTGAAACAGAAAATTCCTGGCTTTCCCAGTGGAAATGCTCCCTTAAAGTATGTAAAGTTCCCCACAAAAAAAATCCTCGTGAGAGGAAGCAGAGGGAATGGAATCCTCTGCATCAGAATCCTCATAAGTAGGTATGGACAAATCCAGGTCATCAGAAGAGTCAGAAGAAACAGAATCCTGATCACAAGATTCATAGTCAAGCTCAGCCCTAGGCCTCTTGTGGGGGGGGGGGGGGGTTTGACTACCCCTGATTAGAGTAATTAGATCTTCAGCCAATTTTATCATTTGTTTTTTAGGCATAGGGGCCTGAGCATGTGGCCTGGGTGTTGTTTTTTTACACATGGATCAAGAATTACTTAGTAATGAAGGTGGTGTCGATTTAATATGCAAGTCTGTAGGCATGAATACACCCTCAGAAGCCGGTGCCTGCACAGCGACTCCAGACCCATCCAAGGTAGAGACATCTGCAGGTTCCATAATTGAAGTACCTCGCAGCATACCAGACTCTGAATGGTTCTCAGTAGAGGCCTGTGAATCAGAAGTAGCAGGTATCAGGGGCTGCGAAAGCACCTCACTGGCGACTGGCTTAGGAGAAGCGTTGTCGGCAGTTTTGGACCTCGGCGGCCTGTCTCTGTCTTTATCTTGGCGTTTTTGTGGAATCCCAGTATTCGGCTGGCTAACCGACAACATTCCTGGATAATTAAACCGAGTACCGAAATATTTTGAGGCAAAAATATACCAACGACAGATAGTGCGCTGATTAAATAAAGGACAAAACCGACAGCAAGGTACGTCATGGTCAGGGCCTAAGCAGGAATACAGTATGAATGAAAATCTTTATGAGGTATTTGCTTTCCACAAGTAATGCAATTATTAACTTTTACTGACATTGGTAAGGAGCAAGAAAAAGTTTCCCCAATGGGGTACTTAGCTTTAAGTTGAAGACTTCGGTTCTGAAACTCGAAAACAAAAATTTCAAACTGCTTCTGCTTCGGGCACCGCATGGCAAGAAAGACTGATGTAATGGCGTCGGCTGCATGTTTTATACCCCTGACGACCTGACGTCATGGAAGAAGGGACAGCAACCGACGCAGGACCCAAGACTTTGTTAATCAGGCCGACTGAGGGCAACCTGCCAGCAGATTACCCAAATGTAATGACTGTAACAGTGAAACACAAAGAACATCCACTCGTGAGGCATGAGAATAGTCCTGCTCAATCTGTCTGCTATCACATTGGAACTTCTTGGAATGTGCACTGCCAACAGAAAGTGGTTGGAAGAAATTGCCCATTACCAAACTCCGAGTGCCTCTCAACATAATGGATAAGATTTGGTTCCCCTTTGTTTGTTGATATGCCAGACTATTGACATATTGTCTGTCTGAACTGCAGCTGCCCCTAGAGAAAAGGTATCTGGGAATGCTTGCAACACTAACAGCACTGCCTTCATCTCTAGAACACTGATGTGCAGGTTGGCCTCCAGTTGGGACCATGTGCCTTCAACTGTCTTTCACAAATAATGCCCCCCCCCCCCACCCTATCTGGGAACCATCCATGGTCACCATGGCTTGGGGTTGATTTAGAATAAAAGGTCAACCCAGGAGAATCTGATCTGAATGAAGCGACCATTTGAGGTCTTGTTTGCAAAGTCTGGTGATCTAGATTTGGTAAGACACTGGTTGGTGAGTTAGAGACCACTGCATTGCTAGTAAGCACTGTAGTATTTGCATATGAAATCTTGCTAGAGGAACCAGAGTGATTGTGTCAGCCATTGAACCTAAGGCTTGAAGAATCAATCTTGCTGGGACTCTGTCATTTTGAATGATCTCTCTGACCAGAGCCCCGATGCTTAGCAGTCTTTCTGGAGGAAGAGAAGCTATTCCTGAGACAGTGTTTAGGTGCACCCCTTTGATGTCTGGACATTGTGTGGGTTGCAGCTTGGATTTCTCGAGGTTTATTGAAATGCCTAGGGATGTGCAAACAGACATGCTATAGTCTCCTGCCTTTTCTAAATGATGCCTAGTGGTAGAACTGAGGAGCCAGTCATCGAGATATGAGAATACTCGAAAACCTTGCAGTCTGAGATGAGCTGCAACTACTGTCATGCATTTGGTAAACACCCTGGGGGCTGTGGCGAGTCCAAAGGGTAGTGCTCTGAATTGATAATGACTGTCTCCTAGCCAGAAGAGTAGAAACCTCCTGGAGCTCTGTTCCATATTTATGTGGTAATAAGCATCCTTGAGGTCTATCGAGCAATTCCAATAACCTTTCTCCAAAAAGGGAAGTATGGCTTGTACCAAGACCATACAGAATTTGGTTTGGTGGACTGATTTGTTGAATCAGCTGAGATCCAAAATCGGTCTCCAGTCCCCTGTTTTTTTGGGCACTAAAAACAATCTAGAGTAAACCCCAGATCCTATCTTATCTGGTGGGACTTTTTGGATGACTTTTTTCTAGCAGCTTTTGGATTTCTAAAGCTGCTGACTCCCTTTGATTGGGTGGAACATCTGGGAGTTTTTCTGTGGTTTGGGATTTACAAACAAAGGGATTTGGTAGCCTCCGGATAGTACTCCATGCACCCACTTCTCTGAAGTTATTATTTGCCAGGCTGGTAGGTGCAGAGATAATCGTCCCCCAACTGCCTCCAGAAGAAGAAGACAATCGGGCATCTGTTCAGGGATGCTGATAGGAAGAACCAGAGAAGAATTCTCCGGACCCCTGATTTTGCAGTCCATTCTGGCCTCTAGGGTGGCATCTTCCATTGTTTCCCCCTCTGCCTCAGGGGAAATCTTTACCATGTGAGTCATAGAAAGGCCCTTTGGATTTCTTGAACCACTGTCTCCCACTCCTCTGATTCCTTGAGCAAGGTTGCTGATGGGTAGAGAAACATATGCCCATGGCAGATAGGGTCTTACCATCCTGCTCACTTCTGGTCAGAGTTTCTTTAACATTTGGGCCAAAAAGGGTGGATCAAGGTCAAAAAGAGCATTGACGAATGATGCTTTGAATGGCTCTGCAAAGTCGCATAAGCACATCCAGGAGTGCCTTCTAATGGCTATACCTGAACCTGCTGCTCTGGACGTCCCTTCAGCTGCATGTGCTATGAGCCTCATAGACGAATTGGAGATGGATTCAAGGGTCACAAGCTGGGAGGAAACCTTATCCTGAACCTCCACAGCTACTGCTCCTGCCAGAGTGTTAGAAAGCTCCTTAATCAAGTCTCTTTGTAACCTGGTAAAGTGTGCCATACAGTTCAAAGACCTTAAAGCAAAGGTCAATGAAGCATAAACATGCTTACCAAATCTATCCAAGGTCCTAGACTCCTTGTTAGGAGGACGGACAGTGTGGCTCTCCGCTGCAAGTTCTTTTTTTGTGGCTGCCGCTACCACCACGGCATCAGCAGGGATTCCCTTTGACCAATGTTGCTCATCCTTTGATGCAGACAAAATGCAGTCCAGCCTTTTGGGATTAGGCTCTATAGCGTCGGGTATCTTCCTAGCCTGCTGAGTGATCAGTTTCACAAGATCATCAGCGAGAAGAGAAATCTAAGAAGTGCAGGGTTGGCCACAAAAAGCCACCAGGTATACAGAGTCCTCTGTGGAAGGCTGGGTGGACGACCAGTCATCCCTTCTGTTTCAGTATTTCAAGGATGTCTCCAAAGGAAACATCTTCAGGTCATGACTTTGTGGAACCTTCCCCTTCATCTTAGTATCTTCACTGTAAGACTCTTCCGGGGTGTCAAGGTGCTTCCTCTTGCACTTCCTCTTCGCAAGGACTTCTTCGGGGGGGATGATCCAGGGAAGTTTCCAAAGAGGTGACCACCAAGGTGGGCGTTACCTGGGACTTTTGTGACCTCAGTCCAGGGAATAAGATCAGTGGTAGCTCCAGCCGAAAGGAAGAAGCAGAAATCTATCCAGTCATGGAAGGCAACAACTGTGAATCCCCAAAGGATAATGCCTTCTCCATGATAGGGAAGGCAGGCCTCCCCGTTGAGGGATGGAAGACCAGAACTGAAATAGACTGCTTCATAACCAGGGTCATACCACACACCAAGGAGACTGCCCCCGCACCTGGAGCCCGAGTCTGAACTACAAGGGCCGACGCTCCGAGACACATGGAAGGCTCAGATTGAGCCGAAAGGGTACCATGCATCCCAGAACTGACCAGCGAGTCCCGACCCTGGGAGTCCTCTGGTACAGAAGACTCGGAAATACTCAAGGCAGCAGTCAGAACCAAAGATGGGAAGGCTACTGGAACCAACTCAGTCAGAGCCAGAAGTGTCGAAACAGAGGACTCCAAGGGCTCTGACAGAGTTGGAGGAGAAGTGTATGTAGGTGTTATGGAATGAGCAGTTTCGATGCCAGATTGGCTCGGAACCGAAGGCAATCCTCTTGCCACTAGGAGCTGATCCACTAATCTCATGATGTCCTGTTCCGATAAACTTTTAGTAGACCTCACTGACAGAGTGAAAGGAGACCTAGACTGTCTGACTTCCACAAAGGGGGTGTCCTTGAAAGGGTCCACAGAAGGTGAATAAGATGCCCTTGGAAATATAGGTAAATTTGCAGTCTTCGATACAGATGGCCCTGTCAGAGCAGAGGCCGAGACATCAGTCCATTTGAGTGCATTTTGGTAGTAAACGAAAATTCTCCCAGTGCCGAAGAAGTCTTTGGAATTTTTCTTGTCAGTTCTGAGGAAACAGGAACCAAAGAAGCTCTCTTTTTTGAACTGTGGGAAGAAAATCCCGCTTCCCCAGTTTTCCCTTTAGAACCCGAAATGGCCTAGTCGAAAGTAGATTTTAAAAGGCCTTTCAAAAGAAGTTCATTCTTTCCTTCCATCAAAGTAAGAGAAGAAAACCCATGACAAATAGCACAATTTTCTTGTAAATTATCTCACCTAAACAATAAACACAGGGTATATGACCGTCTACATTGAGCATTTTACCCTCACATTTGTTACATCTCTTGAAACCTGAAAAATTACCAATGATAGTAATCAAAATACCTTAAGGGTGAAAGGGAAGATTACCAACAATGGTAAGAAGAAAATATCATATGGTAAGGAAAATTTATCAAAAAAATTAGAGAGAGGAGCAGGTAGCTTTAATTAACAAAAGTAGAGATATAGAAACTTAACTATAAGGAAATTTAAATTTGGTTTATAACTCTCAAAAATTTGTCAAGGCTCGAGAGATAAGGAAAGCACATCTGGTCTGCAACACGGCAAATGAGATCTGAGGTAATCTCTGTGAGGAGCATTATGCGTAGAGCCTGGCTTGAGTTTGGAGAGCACAAGCTGGAAAATAACGTCCGAGTCTGTTCAGAGGGTTTGAAACTGTACCCACCGTCAAGGATTAGGTGAAGATTAACAACATCAGATCTTAAGTTACACAAGCTAGAGGGAGATTCTGCAAGGTCATGTTTAGTGCTGTTAATTGTACAACCACGTATGATGTCTGGTCCCGTTAATGTAGTACTCTTATTAGAGTCTGTAAGATTTTATAAGCTTTATTTTTGGGTTTTTTTATTCCATTAAAGAGCCTGTTAATGTTAGTGGGACCACTGCAGTGGTTTGCTTTTCTCTTTTGCAGTACATTTGGTTCTCGTAAGGAATGTTTGGTTTATGTTTTTTTCAGCTGCCTGACGTTTCATGGGGGCTAGTGACACTGCAAATGAATTTGATGAGCTCATACAGCTTGAGTAGGTTAGCGGTCTCAAAGTCCTTAAATTCAGATTTATTCACTGAGGTGAGATTTCCGGGTATAAAAGAAGGTTATTAATTTAAGTCCAAATTTAATCAGTGATGGTGATACTATAAGAGTGGTAAAAGTGGGAGTAATGTTGATAAGGACAAGGTCTAGATTGTTACACCCTTAAGTGCAATTATTTACTAGTTGCACCACACAGTTCAGGAATCTTTGGGTATATACAGCCTTATTTGTATAGCAGCATCAATTAATTAATAAGAAATTGAAAATTACTATTAAAAAGGGATTTTTCATAATGGGTATTTCTAAGACTGCTTCAGGAATCTCTCATGATCATCTGATGAGAAAGACAGTGTGCTGTAACAGTCAATAAGTCGATAGTTTACTTTGCTGATTGTAAGCTGGACTTCAGTGAGCTTAATTTGAACGACTCTAGGAAATCTGCCTAGCAGTGATGTTGCTCTGACATACATACAGATACCTCACCATTGCCCTAAGGCCTGCATGCATGGTAATTTCTAGACCATGCTCCATAGGAACAGCCTTCTTTACAGTGAAAACAAATCTTGGTTTATGACAGAGATATGGATGTGCTCAAGTTGTAAGAGTCTCAGGGTTGGTAATTTTTTTAAACTTCTGACACTGAGTAGGGCTACCATGAGTCAGAAATTAACTGCGTTGGAACTCCTATCTATTATGTTTACATGTACAGCAGTCTGCGGGATGCGGATATCTAGGGTGATTAGCTTATCATCAGATCTGACCAACGAGGAGTTAATTTCAGGTGTGGAACACCGGTCGCTCATGCTGGTAATGGCTAAGTCTAGGATACTGTTGTCCCTGGTGGGGGTGTGGATAAGTTGATCCAGGGCATTGGAATTTATGAATTCCAGAAAGCGTTGAGTGAAGGAGTTGGTACATGAGTAGTTTCCCCAGTTAACGGTGGGGGTAGTTGAAATCTCCCATTCTTAGGGTGTTTGGTTGAACCCTAATATTTTCCAGTATATCAAGAAAAGAGGAGCAGGAATCCTGGGGCATGGTGGGGGATCTGTAACAAGCTATAATTTGGATTGCAGTTTTACCCAGAGTTAGTTGCACTTGGATAACCTCAGATGCATTATGCTGCGCAACTAGCCTGGAGGTGTGGATATCCTTAATGAATATGGACACACCTCCGCCTTTGGTGTTCTGGTCCACGTTAGATGGCCAAAAAGTGTGGTATAAGTTATAGCCTGGTAATGCAGGGGTGCTCTCTAGAGCCTTGAACCAGGTCTCAGTCACTGCACAAATATCCATGTTCTCCATTTTAAGGAGTGCCTTGAGTGAGTGCATTTTGAGATTTTGACTTCTAGCAATGAGTAGCATTACCCTCAGTTTTTGCTTGCCTGTTCCTGTTACGGTGGTGAATTTATCATTTGAAACTTGCCTAAAAAAGGCACTATAGAGGCAGCAAGAGCCTTAGCCAGTATTCAGAATCCCAGGGGCGAGAGGTGCAGGCCATCTCTGGCAAAGTATCATGGTCTGTCGACCATGTCATCCCAGGCAGAGAGTACTGGATCCCCTTAGAATGACACCAGAAGCTTAGCCAATTGTTGAAGTCAATCATTTTGTCCTTGTACTGCGGTATCATTCTGGGTGATGGCAGGACTCAGGGCTAGGGTCATACCTGCCTGGGCTACAAGATTGGAGAGCTCTTCCATGTCTCTTTTCATGTAGTCCAGGGAGGTACGTCTCAGGTCGTTCACACCAACATGGACAATGACAGAGTCATATTTGTACTTGTTGTGGAGTGACCCGAGTTTGTGGGTTATGTGGTGGATCCTGGCACCCGACATGCAGCTGACAGTAACCTTCTCTTTGCTGACAGTAACCCTCTCTTTGTTTAGCCTGGTGAGTGGGACATCAGTGTGCCTGACTATAGAGTCACCTACGACTAGTGTGTTTGGTACGTTGGTTTGGCTTATGGGCTGAGGTTTACTGGCACACTGAGTCTGTGGGCTATGTGTCATTTGGGTTTTGTTAGGGGGTGGAGGTTGCTTGCGTTTCTGCTTTGGAGGTCTCTGTTGCTTGAGCAAATTATTAATGAGAGCCTCTACGAATGTTCTTGTGTTTCTATGTGTGGATTTTCATGGTGTAGGTTTAGTGGGACTATGTGATGATTGTGGTGTGGTGCAAGTGTTTACCTTCTCCTCTTGTTTGTCAAGTGCAGTCATGGTTGGAGAGAGCTTTACCTCCAGTTTGGCTAGATAAGTGCATTTCTCACAGGTTGTGATGTTGGGTGGTAGGAGGAGGGGGTTGTCTGTGTACATGAGGCAATTGCTACATTGCCTCAAGATACCCAGATTCATCAGAGAGACAGGAGAGAACACTGGGAGCTGACCCCTGGAAATGCCTGAATAAAAAACTACTTTCCTCTAGACAAGTGAGGAAAGTGAGTATAAGAGCTGTTTTTCTCTAAGCAAGTGAGGAAAGTAAGTACTAAAACTGTTTTTCTCTAGGTAAAGAGGAAGGTCGAGTGCTGTAGTAATTTGTAGCTTATTTAGTGCTAACAAGTTCTGAACAAGTGCTGAGCATGAATAAGCAAATTCAAGTGCTAAAACTAAGAATCTGTACCTGGATCTTGTGGTAGATAGGCTACCTAGTGCTTACCACTCCCACTGATAAGCTAGAATGCTTCCCTCCAACACAGAAAGGCTTGGGGGCTCAGAAGCTTACAAACAGTCCTGGATACAGCAAATCTGTATCTGGACTTGACTAGTTACAGGAAAGGTGGGAAACGAGCGCAAGCACAGTCTTTTAAACCAGAAAGTTGAAAGAGATGGAAAAACTGCCCAAACGGCCAATAAACTACAATTTCTGGGCCAGAAACCACTCTTGTGGTAGATAGGCTACCTAGTGCTTACCACTCCCACTGATAAGCTAGAAGGCTTCCCTCCAACACAGAAAGGCTTGTGGGGCTCAGAAGCTTATCAACAGTCCTGGATACAGCAAATCTGTATCTGGACTAGATTAGTTACAGGAAAGATGGGAAACGAGCGCAAACGCAAGCTTTTAAACCCGAAAGTTGAAAGATATGGAAAAAGTGTCAAACGGCCAATAAACTACAATTTCTGGGCCAGAAACCACTCTTGTGTCAGACAGGCTATCTAGTGCTTACCACTCCCACTGATAAGCTAGACCTAACATTAATGTTCTACATGCATTGTGTACTTTCGCATCTTACTTTATCTTATTAAAATACTTTAATAATATATGGCTGTATTTCTCTATCACTTTTTTCCTACACTTTCTTAAAGTTATGTAATCAGTGTAATATCACTGTTTTTTCCCTTTACTTTTATAAGGCTTTGTTACTATGTTTTGATTAACAGACTATCATACAAATGCCTGTTTTTAAGGATGACCTAAAATCAACGGGCAATCTGAGAGCCTCCTGCACTTTTAATCGCCAAGAAAATCATTTCTTCAGCCTTGAATTGATATTGCTACTCAGAATTTACTAAGCAGTTTACTCTTGTAAGCTGTAATGCAAGTGAATCAAATCTCTCAGCTGTCCAGATTTTTGCCTTACATTTTTGGTCCATTCCTCGTAAAACTTGTGGTTTTCTGCAAAATCACTGAGGACTGAAGTCACTAAGTAATGACAAGCATATGAGTTACAGACTTAATATTCTTCAGAAAATGCATTATAATGTTAATTCTGTTATTCTGGCAACTTTCTAAGTTTATGACAGCAATATTTAAATTCCTTTCCTATTTTTAGGTCTTTGTCTGCCCGTTAATTTAGGCTTTGTCTGGATTTTTTCCATTTAAGAAGTTGAGAGGTATTAACTGAATATCAGAAGAAAAAGCTGCAAAATGTAGTTCATTACAATATAGTTACTTTATCCACAATGAAAAAGGGTATGGTGGGACAACAAAAGGGGTCTACGTACGCAGCTATGCATGTTACTTCACTAAAATATATACATGACCTTATGGCTTAAATGTTTACTATGGCATGACCTCAATAAATGGCTATAAAAAAAATATGATGCATGTACTGTGGATGATAACTATATGACAATATGAAATATTGAATATCCCATAAATTGTGAAAAACGGCAAGAAAAGAAACCAGTAATGAGATAAATATTTCAGACTGGGCTTAAAATAGCATCATAAACAATCAAAATCTGACACATTAAAGAAATTGTATATTAGGACACAAGCACCACAGTATCATCACCCACAGAAAGGTGTTTATGGTAAACAAATTCAACAGAGAAAAAAATAAAAAAATATTTCTGCATATATGCACTTATGCAGAGTGTTTTATAGTACAAGAAAAATAAGTAACAGGATTTCCACTTCACCTTCATATATCTTTAAAACATGACAGAACACTACACAGCAACGTGTCCAGTTTTATGAAAGAACGTTACACAGCAATGTAGCAGTTTTATGTCTTAATTAGTCTACACCAAAGTGTACAAATCAACTTAATCCAGACTGAAATAGCATTCCTTAAAACAGTGCTTGAAACAATTGCTGAACTTATTACTTTATTGATGATTATGTCTCATTGGCTGCATCACTACATGCACTACACGCTACAAATATAGCTACAGTATAGTTATTCAAAACAAATATAAAGTCTATTAAGGTTTAAAAAAACAGATGTTATTCAACTCTGCTTCTTACCTCTTTATGCTCAAGATTTGTAAAATCAACTCCATTCACTTCAACAATCTGATCACCAACCTTATGAGGAAAAATAAAACATGATTTTTTTTCTTTACAACATTGTTCTTTGCCAGTAGCTAAAGTAATAACTACAAGAACACCCAGCAAATTCAACAATATTTTTTTTTTTTTTTTTTTTACAGACAAACTTAACAGCAGTACACTAGTTGTACCAAAAACCTGCATCCTAGAACAGACTTTGCTCATATAAAAATCACCTCAGTATAATGAATTAAAAGAATCAGAATCCCTAATACGGTAAGCCTGGACTCTCTGCTGAAAAGGGATAAAGCACTGTACATGACCTACACTACCCAAGTTTAAAAACTGGCTCAGTTGATGGAAAAATTGGACAGGGGAAAATGGGAATAAGTAGTTTACGCTGGCTTGCCTCTCTGGACGGGGGTGGGGGTGAGGGGGGGTGTCTTCCAGTCAGACAAGTGTTGCTCTGCAGGTAGATGGTTACACATCATCAAGGGCCAAGGACATAGGGACCTGGGATTACTGATCTCATTCCGGTGATGAAAGCCCTAATATGCATGTGCATATAGGACCATGTACACTTATGGGAAGGGAAAAGTTTGCACTTATGCTAACAAGGGTGCTCATATCACCCACCAGCAATGGGATGGGGTGGGGGGGGTGGCTTCCAGTCAGCCAAGTGTTGCTCTGCAGGTAGATGGTTACACATCATCAAGGACCAAGGACATAGGGAGCTGGGATTACTGATCCCATATCGGTGATGAAAGCCCTAATATGCATGTGCATATAGGACCATGTACACTTATGGGAAGGGAAAAGTTTGCACTTATGCTAACAAGGGTGCTCTTATCACTCACCAGCAGTGGGGTTAGGGCCATTACAAATGTCCCCTGTTGAAGCATGCTGTCAATTGCTCAAATTGCCTCCATGGCTGACTGGGTAACAGCCTCTCTGAGACATACCCAAGGCAGAAGAACAAATGCACTTCACTGACAGAAGCAGACAGGATTGTTGGAGGGTATGGTGGGGTAAAAGTGTTCAACAATAACTGCATGTATTTGTTTATTTAACTTTAACTGCTAACAGGGTAGAACAATGATCCACATGGATATTTATCAATCTCAGCTCAAGAGCATGGTCTGGTCAAGTGACTTGCTCAGTCACATACTTAGGCAAATGGAAGCTGAGGGAATCAGGTTCTGGACCACAGGAAGCAGGCTGTTACCATCTTATTAACTTAGTCCTCAGCATTAAGTGTCAGACAAAGTTAAATCTCTGACATGGTCAACAGTTTTGTACAGTTTTCTAATAGTGTCAAATCATTATCAAACAACTTACTATTTTAGTTAGCATCAGTTGAGGTGACTAAAAGTCTGTACAGTGTTTATTAAAGTGACGAAAAGTACCAAAGAAAGTACAGTTGTGTACACTTACCATAAATGTAGATGTTTGAGCGTATTCACTGTTGCAGTCATTACACTTGGGTTATCCTGCTGGCAGGCTACCCTCAGTCAGCCTGAATTCCAAAGTCTAGGTCCGGCGTCAGTTGCTGTCGCCTCTTCCCTGACGTCAGTGCACCAGGGGTATAAAAGATGCAGCCGACGCCATTTTCTTCAGTTTTTCTTGCCCCAGATGTCAGGTGCCCCCAAAAGGGAAGGCTAAAAATATGCCAATAAAACATGCATGCACCAAAATATATTATACCTTCATCTACAAGCAAATACACCACATAGGTTGTATAGATTAGAGAAGTGCAGCTACGTTCCAGCAAAAAGAGATGGGGGGTGGTGGGTGGGTAACCTGGACTGCAACAGTGAATACACTCGAACATCTACATTTATGGTAAGTGTACACAACTGTACTATGTTCTTCATGTTTCACTGTTGCAGTTATTACACTTGGGTAGAATCCCAAAGCTATGGTTGGGAGGCTGGAGTTAAATAGCAATAGGAGTGGCTATGAGGCCCTGTAGAACTGCAGTGGCAAAGCCTGCCCTGGATTTAGAGTAGAGTGGTAAATGATAGTGCTTTGTAAAGGTGTGCACTGAACTCCAGGTAGCAGCCTCTAAAATGTCTTTGGTTGGTAACCCATTGAGGAAGGCTGCTGAAGTGGCTGCTGCTCTGGTTGAATGTGGCCTAATGCCCTTAGGCACTGGCTTGCCATGTTGTGAATAGCAGAAATGAATGCAGTGGCCTATCCACTTTGAAATAGTCTGCTTTGATGTAGCCTTTCCTTGTGATCCTGCAGCATATGCCACTAGTAGTTGCTCAGTCTTTCTGAAAGCTTTGGTTCTGTTCAAGTAGAAGCGTAGCTGTCTGTGTATGTCCAAAGAATGCAGAATTATCTCCCCTTTATTCTGTGGATTTGGATAAAAAGTAGACAGATGAATAGTTTGGTTAAGGGCCACACTGGACACTACCTTAGGCATAAATGTTGGGTTTGTCCTCAGAGAAACCCTGTCTGGAAAAAAGATGATAAAAATTTCCACAGCCATGAGTGCCTGTAGATCTGAGACTCGTCTTGCAGAGGTAATTGCTAGCAGCAGAGCTGTTTTCCAAGATAAAAAACTTTATATCAGCTGTAGCGGCTGGCTCAAAAGCTGGCAGAGTGAGTTTTTCCAAAACATAATTGAGGTCCCATGCAGGTATTGGTGATCTCCTTGGAGGCCTTAAGTTTTTGGCTCCCCTGAGGTATTGCCTTAACAAAGGATGAGAAAAGATTGATGGCTCTGTATTGTAATGAGCCGAAATGGCAGAGGCATGAATTTTAATTGATGAAAAGGATAGGCCTTTGTCCAGCATCTCAGTTAAGTACTGCAAAATCTGAGGAATATTTGGTACTGCTGTGTCAATTCCTTGTGCCTGGCTCCAGGCACAGAATCTCTTCCAATTTCCAGCATAAGATTTTCTAGTACTAGGCCTCCTGGCCTCCAAAATGACATCCATCACCGCTTTAGTGAGAGGTGTGTTTTGTATGACTACATTATCCGCCATGCTGCCAAATTTAAGGTCTTGAGTTGGATGTGCAGGATCTGATTGTTTTGTTGGGACAGTAGGTGAGGTATTTGAGGTAAGGTCCAGGCTGGGCATTGAGACAAGTTCCTTAGTATAGGATACCAGTACTGGCGGGGCCAGTCTGGGGCAATTAGTATTATTTTTGGCTTCTCCTGTCTGACCTTTAGGAGTACCTTGGGGAGGAGAGGCAGTGGAGGAAAGGCATATACTGTTAAGTTTTTCCAGCTGAAAGATAGGGCATCCACTTTCCATGCTTGTCTGTGATAAGTCCTTGTGCAGAATCTCTTTAGTTGGCAGTTGTGAGGAGAGGCAAATAGGTCTATGTCCAGGCATCCCCATTTCCTTGTTATCATGTTGAAGACTTGTGGATCCAGTTTCCACTCATGGGGATCCATGAGGTTTCTGCTTAGTTCGTCTGTCAGAGTATTTATCTTTCCTGGCAGGAAATGTGCCTGCAGATGTACTTGGTAAGTCAATGCTGTGTCCCACAAGGTCATGGCTAGTCTGCAGAGGGGGTAAGAATGAGTGCCTCCCTGCTTGTTTATATACCACATGACCATGGTATTGTCTGTCTTTATCGGTAGTTGTCCCGGATGAATTAGGTCCTTGAGGGCTGTCAGGGCACTCTGAACAGCTTGCATCTCTTTTTGATTGATATGTAGATGCATTTGGTTGGCAGACCATGTGCCTTGAATACATCTTCCTGCCATGTGTGCCCCCCAGGCATAATCTGATGCATCCGTTGTCAATGTCTGCCTGGCTGGGGGTAATGTGAATGGCTGTCCCTTGTTCTGGTGATAGGCCTTCGCCCACCATCGAAACTCCTGTTGTAGGTAGGGAATGAGAGTAATTATTGTTTCCAGGCTGTGGCAATGCTGAGTCCAAACACTTTTTAGGTACCATTGAAGTTTCCTCATATGCAGTCTTGCATATGGAATTAGTAGAATGCAGGATGCCATGAAGCCCAAAGCCTGCAGAATTTTTCTTGCAGATAACTGGGCCTTTGTTGCCAACAGTTTGAAATAGGTAGTCAGTTGCCTTTGTTCGTCTGGCGTGAGATAAGCCATATGGGCAGTTGTAGTTAAGCTTGCACCCAGGATTATTATCTCTTGAGAGGGTACTAGTTTTGATTTCCATTCGTTGACTGTGTACCCTAGGCATGGTAGCAATCTCTTTACAAATGCCAGATGCTGTAGTAGAATGTCCTTGTTCTCTGCTTGTATGAGGCAGTCATCCAAGTACGGATATATTTGTACTCTTCTTTGTTGGCAGAAGGCAATCACTGGTGCCAGGCACTTTGTGAAGACCCTGGGTGCAGTAGATAAGCCAAAGGGCAGTGCAGAGAATTGGTAATGCACTGAGCCAGCTTTGAATCTGAGGTATCTTCCGCATGTTTGTCTGATTGGGACATGCAGGTATGCCTCTTTTAGGTTAAAGTCACAAGCCAAGCCTTCTTTCCCAGCATGGGCAGAAGCTGCTGTAAGGTCAACATTTTGAATTTTGGTATATCCAGATATGTGTTTAGAACAGATAGGTCCAGTATTGGACTCCAGGCTTTTTCCTTTCTGGGTACCAAGAACAGTCTTGAATAAAATCCTTGTCCCTGCTCTTGTTCTGGTACTTGTTGAATGGCCCCTCATGTCCATGAGGGATGAGACTTGATTTTGTGCCTCTGCCCATTGTTTTTTTGGTAGGTCTGGCTAACCGTTTACCGTTGGCAGGGTATGAAAGTGAAACTTGTAGCCCTGTGACACTATGTCTAAGACCCATTTGTCCTGGGTTATTATGTGCCAATTTTGAGAAAAAAGTGCTAGTTTTCCCCCTAAAGGTGCTGAAAGAAGATAAGTGCTTGGCGTAGGCAGGGGGGAAGTCATTGGGGCTGTTTCCTGTAAGGCTGTGATTTGTCTTCTCCACTTTTGGAGGTAGAAGCATCCCATTGTTTAGACCTGTATGAACCTTGGGGCTGGGATCTGCCTCTTGGGCGTCTGTATCTGCCCCTTTGTGGTCTGACACTGGAAAGGACCAATTCTTTGTAGGCCAGTGTCTGCTAAATCTTGGGAGGCTGTACCTGTAAGAAATCCTTGTTGTTTGCATAGATTTAGCTTTGTCCTCCATTTTCTTTAACACCTCTTCTGCTTTAACACCAAACAAAGTATCATGCTGCAATGGAGCATCTAATAATTTTGCTTTAACACGATCTGGTAGATTTTGTTCCTTTAACCAAACATGCCTCCTAATGACAGAACCCGTGACAGTGGCCCTGCAGGAGGCCTCCAAAGAATCAAAACCACATTGCAAAGTATGCTTTCCAACTTGCTCAGCTGCATGCATTAAATCCTGCATTTCTTTGTTTTCTGCACCTTCAGAATTTATCAACATTTTCTGTTTAAGCAGTGACATAATATATTGCTGATATTTGAGCATATGAAACTGACAATTTAAAGCCCATATAGCCAAGGTAGCAGAGGTGTAAATCTTCTTTCCCCATCTGTCTAATGCCCTAGAATCCCTGTCAGAGGGGGTAGGGATTTTTGCAGTGGATGCCTTGACCCCTTTGGGACCCTGAGAAATAGTTTCTGGGTCAGCAGCAGGGTTTCTGAAAGGAATTTATGAGAGTCAGGCACCCTGTAGTACCTGTCCGGCTTAACAGGAGCTGGAGGTAAGGAGTCAGGGGTCAGACTGGACTCTGAAAATACATCATCTACAATGTCTAACACAGGTGGAATAACTAGGGGCCTGTGTTGTGTGAGTAAAAGGAAGTCTCTGAGCCTTTTCTTAGATTCAGAATAATCTTGGCTCTCCCAGTGGAAATGTTCCCTCATGGTATGCAAGGTTTCCCCAAAAGAGTAATCCTCAGGGGGAGAGGCTGAAGGGATAGATTCTTCAGCATAAGAATCCTCATAGGGAGGAAGAGAGTATTCCTGAACAGAAGAGGAATCAGAAGAAATGGAAACCTGATCTGAAGATTCATATTCTGTCTCTTGCCTAGGCCTCTTATCAGGAGGGAGATGGGAACCCCTGATCAAAGTAATTAAGTCTTCGGCCATTTTGAGCATCTGTTTTTTGGGCATGGAGGCCTAACCATGAGGCTGTTGTACTTGTTTCTTTGTCTTTAAAGATGCTTTAGTCTTTGCCTTTGTAGCTGGAGTCGCTTTACTGTACAATTGAGTAGGTCTGAAAACACCCTCAAAAGCCGATACCTGCTCAGCGGCTCCGGACCCATCTGAGGAAATAGTTTCCAAAGGTCCAATACCTTGAGCTTCCAGCGGCCTAGGCGACTCCACGTGGGAGTCTATAGCGGCCTGCGGGTCCAAAGTAGCAGGCATCAGGGGCTGCGAAAGCACCTCAATGAGAGCCAGCGAACTGGCGACTGGCTTAGAAGAAGCCTCGTCGTCGGTTTTAGACCTTGTGCCTGTCCTTTTCTTTTTCTTTGCGTTTCTTGTGAATTGCGGTAGTTGGTTGGCTATCCGATGGCATCTTGTAATTAAATCTTCTGCCAAAATAGTGAAATGAAAAATCGTACCGGTGCTTTATAGTGCGCTGGTTAAATCTAGCACAAAACCGACAACAAGCAACGTCGTGGTCAGGGCCTAGGCAAGGAATACAGTAAGAATGAAAATTCTTATGAGATATTTGCTTCCCACAAGAAATACATCTATTAACTTTTTCTGACATCAGTCTGGAGCAAGAAAAAAGTTTTCCCCAATGGGGTACTTAGCTTTTAACCAAGACTTCGGATCTGAAATTCTAACACGAAAATCTCAGGAGTCGGACGACCGGCACTTGCGAACTTGCTTCTGCTTCGGGCACCACGCGGCAAGAAAGACTGAAGAAAATGGCGTCAGCTGCATTTTTTATACCCCTGGCGCACTGACGTCAGGGAAGAGGCAACAGCAACCGACGCCGGACCTAGACTTTGGAATTCAGGCTGACTGAGGGTAGCCTGCCAGCAGGATAACCCAAGTGTAATGACTGCAATAGTGAAACATGAAGAACATCTGGAAAATGGTGCTCAAGATGGTGATAAAAATTGGTAAGCTGCACAGCAGTCCAGCATCATGTAGTCAATACCTCGGTAGTGTACAAAGTGCTTAGATGGGATCCAATTTCAAAAGGCCTACAGCTCTGCAGTACTGTATACCTTACAACAGCAGAGCACAAAGGAGCTTAAGGATTGTAAGTGAAGCAAAAAAGGCTAATGGAAGAACTGCAAGAAAACATACAATCTGACAACACAAAAGTGCACCTATTCTAAGTCTCAGGATTTCTGCTGTTATCTTCCTCATACATGCAGTCTTACAAAAGATACAATATATACCTGAAAGCTAACAGTTTTAATATGCAATTGTAATTTTGTTGACAAGCTGTACTTTGGTGATGTACAAGAGCCAGTTGTTTAACCTATATATGATAAATGACGATACAGCATCACTCATTCGTTAAGGCATAGTTCAGAGCATTGCTGTATATTTTACAGTGAACCTGCACATCGTATGCTCAAAAATAAAGTGAAGACTGTCATTAAAGTGTATAGCACAGGTGACACTGTGTCTGTCCCCTCCCTATTCTAGTACTGCACTGTCTGAAAACACCCTCAGAAGCCGATACCTGCTCAGCGGCTCTGGACCCATCTGAGGAAATAGTTTCCAAAGGTCCAATACCTTGAGCTTCCAGCGGCCTAGGCGACTCCACGTGGGAGTCTATAGCGGCCTGCGGGTCCAAAGTAGCAGGCATCAGGGGCTGCGAAAGCACCTCAATGAGAGCCAGCGAACTGGCGACTGGCTTAGAAGAAGCCTCGTCGTCGGTTTTAGACCTCGTGCCTGTCCTTTTCTTTGCGTTTCTTGTGAATTGCGGTAGTTGGTTGGCTATCCGATGGCATCTTGTTATTAAATCTTCTGCCAAAATAGTGAAATGCAAAATCGTACCGGCGCTTTATAGTGCGCTGGTTAAATCTAGCACAAAACCGACAACAAGCAACGTCGTGGTCAGGGCCTAGGCAAGGAATACAGTAAGAATGAAAATTCTTATGAGATATTTGCTTCCCACAAGAAATACATCTATTAACTTTTTCTGACATCAGTCTGGAGCAAGAAAAAAGTTTTCCCCAATGGGGTACTTAGCTTTTAACGAAGACTTCGGATCTGAAATTCTAACACGAAAACCTCAGGAGTCGGACGACCGGCACTTGCGAACTTGCTTCTGCTTCGGGCACCACACGGCAAGAAAGACTGAAGAAAATGGCGTCAGCTGCATCTTTTATACCCCTGGTGCACTGACGTCAGGGAAGAGGCAACAGCAACCGACGCCGGACCTAGACTTTGGAATTCAGGCTGACTGAGGGTAGCCTGCCAGCAGGATAACCCAAGTGTAATGACTGCAATAGTGAAACATGAAGAACATCTGGAAAATGGTACTCAAGATGGTGATAAAAATTGGTAAGCTGCACAGCAGTCCAGCATCATGTAGTCAATACCTCGGTAGTGCACAAAGTGCTTAGATGGGATCCAGTTTCAAAAGGCCTACAGCTCTGCAGTACTGTATACCTTACAACAGCAGAGCACAAAGGAGCTTAAGGATTGTAAGTGAAGCAAAAAAGGCTAATGGAAGAACTGCAAGAAAACATACAATCTGACAACACAAAAGTGCACCTATTCTAAGTCTCAGGATTTCTGCTGTTATCTTCCTCATACATGCAGTCTTACAAAAGATACAATATATACCTGAAAGCTAACAGTTTTAATATGCAATTGTAATTTTGTTGACAAGCTGTACTTTGGTGATGTACAAGAGCCAGTTGTTTAACCTATATATGATACGATACAGCATCACTCATTCGTTAAGGCATAGTTCAGAGCATTGCTGTATATTTTACAGTGAACCTGCACATCGTATGCTCAAAAATAAAGTGAAGACTGTCATTAAAGTGTATAGCACAGGTGACACTGTGTCTGTCCCCTCCCTATTCTAGTACTGCACTGTGTACCTGGCAATGTATACATTACATTTAAGCTGCACAACTGTAATTCCACAAACTAATTATAATGGTACTATATGACTAAAGTCTGTTCTACAGTTTGAAAAGAGCCTACATTTGATGGCTTTTCATTATTTACTACTCAGCTAAGTGTGTTATTATTAGTATTATAAGTGCCTACTTGTTTATAATTCAGATCTGTAATTTGATTTGCAAATGCTACTCCATATTTCACCTTTTTTTACCTGTTTGCAGACCAGTTCATATTTATGAAATAAAAAAGACACGGACACACAGACACACACAAGTATACATTTCTATGTTACATACAAACGTATGTACACGTGTGTTTGTATATGTATATATGTGTGTTTGTGTGTGAGTGTGTGTGTGTGGCGTATAGGTATGTATCTACGTCTTTATATAAGTGTATATGTGTCTGTACTACATACATTATTTATATGTGCATGTATGTCCGTACACATGTAACCATGACAAGTATAAAATAGTGTATATAGTGTTAGTCTAGTAACATATCCTCCTTTTTCTGGCATACACAGTTCGCCTTTACTCTCTTTACCAAAAGGGGCGTTGTACTCTATAATGGGTCTAATGAGTGATGAGGAGAGGGGAACAATGACTTCTTTTTTCCTGGATGAGAAACCTTTTGATTCTTTTTTAAGCAATGGAAAGAAATATTCACAACTTCCGTGTAGAAGTTTTATGGGAAGACAACAAAATATGTTTAACAGGGGAGGAAAACTGGCAATCAAGGGAATTGGAGCAGCCAAGTTGTCAATTTGTGGTTGTGTAGGCTGGGATGTATCTTCCCTGACGGGTGAGTCAGGAGGTCTGGAGCAGGGTCCAGAATCCATGGTTCGTCCACAAGATGAGGCTGAAGGAAGAGGAACCAGATTTGAGGAGGTCAATAAGGGGCAATCAGGCTTATCATAGTTTCCCACAGAGAGTAAAAGTTTGGGAATCAGGGGAATTGGAGGGAAAGCATAGAGGAGTCCTGGAGGCCAATCATGTACAAGTGCATCCCTTGGTGACTCCCCCTTGGGAGGGATCAGGGCAAAGTAGTTGCTGCATTTGGGATTGGTGGGTGATGCAGAGAGGCTGCAGCAAGGCTGGCCCCATTTTTGGAAAATCTCTTCTGCAATTTTCTGACTGAGGGACCACTCCTGCGGCCATAATATGGCTCTGCTCAATTTGTCTGCAATCACGTTAAATTTCACAGGATGTGCGTTGCAATTAGAAAATGGTTGGAGGCTGTCACCCATTGCCAAAACCCTTAGAGCTTCTCGACAAAGGGGGTAAGATCTGGTCCTTCCTTGTTTGTTTATGTAGCAGAGTACTGATGTTGTCTGGCTGAATTGCTATTGTTCCTAGAGGGAGACTGTCCTGAAATGCTTGCAATGCCAACAGCACTGCTCTCATCTCTAGGACGTTTATGTGCAAGTGATCCTCATGTTCCTGCCAGATGTTTTGGACTGTCTTCCCTAGATAATGCCCCCCCCCCCAATCTGGGAAGCATCCATGGTCACCGTGGCTTGGGGTTGAGGAGCAATGAAGGGACGGCCGTGAGATACTAAGGGACAGTGAATCCACCACTGAAGATCCTTTTTGTAGGAGCTGGTTATGAAGATCTTGTGCGACATTGGTAGTTCTAGGATCGACTATTGTGTGGAAAGTAACCACTGAAGTATCCTCATATGCAGGCGAGCTTGGGGAATAAGTACTATAGATGCTGCCATCTTCCCCAGAACCTGAAGAACTAGTTTTGCAGGAGCTGTTGTCTTCCCGATTAACAGTTTTACATGAAGGCAGAGATCGTGAACTCTGTCGTGAGGTAGTCTTGCTATCAATGTAGTTCTGTTTATCTCACCTCCTAAAAATACTATGTTTTGACATGGCTCTACAGCAGATTTCAATACACAGAATCCAAACTCTGGTGCAGGAAAAAGATGGTCAGCACGGCTCGAACTGAGGCAAAACGTTTATTCACAACCACTATAAATGTTCTAGACAAATAAAACTGACAAAACTCAAAATGCTCTTGCACATACAAGGTTAAGCGCTTTCATCTGTTGTAATACAGACTTCTTCAGAACCACAATTACTAGCCAAGTGATGGTTTAAATACTTAAATTAGGTGCCAAAAAATGCACTCAATCCATTTAAAGACATACTACAATGTTTTAAAAACATGCTCTAATATTTCTAAAAAACTGTTTTAACTGTATACATACATATAATATACTTATAATCAATTTGTATAATCAACTTTATATATCAATTTGTATATATGTATATTCAATACAAATAATTAATAATTAAATAAATATTTTAAAAATGTACTGATGTGTACTAAAATAGATATTTTGAAATATATAAAATGTGTGTGCTGAAGTATGCTCTTATTCTAAAATAAGAAATGGTTTGATACTAATATATTCATTAATACCTGGGGAGCTGGTGGCATTAGTTAATATCTGCCATTTGCTTTCTTTTGAAACTAAGATAGCTTTCCAATTCCCCCCTTGTATCAAACTGTCCACTTGCTCTATAATGGAAAACTTAAACATATGTAATTCTCCTTTATCACTAATGTGCCCAAATAGAGCATTATTTTTACCTTGGACCTGGATCTTATATAAATGTTCATATATTCGTTTTTTTAACTGTCTCTCAGTCTTTCCAATATAAAATGCAGGGCAGGCTGTACATTTCGCTAAATAAACCACTTGTTTTGTGTTACAATTGCCTGCCTTGCATCTAACAGTTGTTCTATTGATAACTTCTAGTCTAATAGACAATGCTTCGTTGATAGCCTTGCACTGTTTACATGACCCACATTTCCTCGTTCCTGTAAATCTCATTTTAGGATTATTAACTGCCTGTTCAAGTAGCCTTTTTATATTAGGTGCTGTTTTGCATACAAAATTTGGATGGCTTCCCAATATCGACCTAATATTTTCTGAAGCTGTAAGCACCTCCCAATGTCGTTTAACTATCTCCTTTACATATTGTGCAAATGGGGTATACATTATGACACATACTCTTAGTTTTTTCACTAAACAAAGCTCTATTGATTGTATTATTATTATTATTATTATTATTTATTTCAGATATCTTACCCAATAAGGGTTGATATTTAGTACCCCAATGTTTGTATATATATCTAACTACATCATTCAACAATTTTTGGGGGTATCCTCTATTTTCAAACATGTTGTATATATTTTGTATCTCATTTTTCATAATTTCCTTAGTAGAGGACAATCTAGCAGCCCTAATACACTGCCCTTTAAATACATTTTTAAACACATATGGAGGATGATTGCTGCTAAATTCTATATAGTCATTGTAAAAAGTTGTTTTCCTGTGAATTCTAGATACAAACCCTTCATTACTGTGACTAACAAAGGTGTCCAAATAAGCAATACCCTCTTCACTGATGGTGTAAGTGAACTTAAGAAATTCTGTTGTACCATTAATGTACTCAATAAAGGAACTGATGTTTTCCTTGGTGCCGTTCCATAAAATAAAGATATCATCCAAATATCGAGTGTAAAAAACGATATTAGAATAATATGTGCTCTTAAACAGATATTCAGTTTCCCATTCTACCATGACTAGGTTTGCAAAGATAGGGGCACAGGAAGCCCCCATTGCAACACTTTTGGTTTGTCTGAAGAATTCACCTAGGAAAAATATATAATTGTGATCAAGCACTAACCCCATCATATCTGTAACTAAACATACTTTGTCCCAGCTCATATTTGAAAACTTCCTCAAGCTGTTACTAAAAAACTCTAATCCAATTTCTTTAGGTATACACGAAAATAGGTCTATGACATCAATAGTTAAAAAAGTAAGATCCTTATTCCATATGGGTTAAGTTCTCATACACATGTTTTTTCCATCTGTCTATGACAACACCCATATTATACGTTTTAGATTTTGAACCTGAAATAATAGGTCTAAAAGGGGGGTTTTGTATACTCTTATGAATCTTAGGTATACCTATAATATTGGCCAGAACTGGATATTCAGTTTTCATAAAAGAATACACTTCATATGTGACTCTATTATCTATCAAGTATTCTTCTAAAGCTAAATCTATCCTCTTATACCCTATATTGATCTCATTGATGGAAACTACAACATAATTTCCAGAGGTATATAATATATTGTGAATAGCTGTGTTATAATCAAATGTATTATATAAGACTATACCCCCCCCCCTTATCCGGTTTCATTAAACATATTTCTTTGTTACATATGATTTGGTTCAAACATAACCTCTCTTCCATTGTTAAAGTATCCTTAAAAACATTTAGATGGATACTTCCTGTTTTAATATTTTTGTTTAACCAACCAGTATACATCCTTACAAATCATCTTTTCATAATTAGCTGTATGTGAATTCATGATAGGAATATATGAACTTTTTTTCTTTAATTCATGTATTTGTACAGATTTATTGCTTCCTTCTTGTTGTTCAAACTGTAGGGCCAAATTAAGCCTTCTACAAAATAATTTCATTTATTTTATACAATCAACTAAATTAAAACCTATATTTGGAATGTATTTCATTCCTTTACTGAACAATGTAAAAAATGCATGCGAAATATCCATTTCAGTATAATTAAATCCATTAAATCCATTAAATGTGGATAAAATATTTAATCTCTCTGATGACTCATTTGAAATGTTATAATTAGGTCCATTTTCACTGTGTATAGGAACGGTTCCTTCCACTAACACATTATCTACTGACCTACTTATATTAAGAGTATTGATTTCCGTATGCTTAGTGTCAGGGTCCTCCAGGGTCATTGTACCATGATATAATTCAGAATGTGTTATTTTTATCTCCGGTTCCACTGTGTATTCTGTTTTTTCAGAGCCGGGAAGTACCTGCCCCCCTGAAAATTCATATCCTTACTTAATTGTTCCGTTCTGTCTCTAAAACTCTGATGTCTTTTGATTCCTACTACTGTTCTATTCTGTGGCCATATATATGCTCTATTAACATGGTATAGTTTTAAATCACGCTTAATTTTCCTATTTTTCCTGTCATAAATGTTTTTTGCCTTATTTTCCGCTGTTTGAAATTGTTTATAATATAATTTCTTCCACTGTTCGAAAGAAACATCATTAATAATATCGTGATTCAATTTTTCAACCTCCCTCACTAAAACTGATAATTTCTCATCATTCAATTTCATCAGCGTTCTCATAAATTCAGAACCAAAGCCATCAAACATATTATTAAATTCATTGATAATGCTTGTTGTATAATCAACCCCCAAGGGTAATTTAAAAAATCTCAATCCCTTAGGAACAATATGCAGCTCTATACATTTAGCATAATAAGCATTATCTATTTTAACATTTTTAATAGCCAATAGTTTATTTCCCAAAGCAAAAATCATATCTTTAACAGAGTCAGTCCTCAAACTAGGGACTCTCTCATTCCTTATAACTTAATAATGTTCATGTGCATTCACAAACTCATATTCATCACACAAAAACTAGTCAAAAACATCATTATTAGCGTTTATGCTGTTTTTTTTCCATGTATAACATTGCCAATATCCATTTTGCCCATATATCTATTACTATGTTGTTTCACATAAGGGCTAGAAGCAACTTTGTTAACAGTACCTTTGGTTTGTGCATTTTGCACCTTCGTGACAGCTGAATAAGTCCAAGCTGGTTGCTGGCTCTTAGAACGTGCTCCCATGCGTTTCGCTTTGTCTCCAATATGAAATAAGCTGAAGGCAAATGTGAATTCATTTTCTGGTGAATGAACAGTATTCGCATTTCGATTCAAGGATTCACCAGTATCTTGTAAGAACTGCACGCCATCATTGCAGCTGCACGCTTGTCCATTTGGAATGTCGATCTGCGTGCTGATGTCATTTCCTTTTTGTACTTGCGTGATTTTTTCATTAGCGTTGTGGTGCGCTTCATGTTTAGATGGACTTGTGGATATTTTAGGTGAAATAAGAGTTTGTCCAACCAAGTTAATGAGTTTAGTAACCTCTGCTTGTAGAGTGGAAACTTCCAACCGTAACTGAGCAAATTCCTCCCTGTTCAATAAAGCTGGTGCCTCACCCTGATCACCTGCCATACCGGAGACCCAACAACAAATTCCAAAAAGAAGAGTTAAAGAACTCAATACACAGAATCCAAACTCTGGTGCAGGAAAAAGATGGTCAGCACAGCTCGAACTCAGGCAAAACGTTTATTCACAACCACTATAAATGTTCTAGACAAATAAAACTGACAAAACTCAAAATGCTCTTGCACATACAAGGTTAAGCGCTTTCATCTGTTGTAATACAGACTTCTTCAAAACCACAATTACTAGCCAAGTGATGGTTTGAATACTTAAATTAGGCGCCAAAAAATGCACTCAATCTATTTAAAGACATACTACAATGTTTTAAAAACATGCTCTAATATTTCTAAAAAACTGTTTTAACTACAGCAGATTTGTCATAATTTACAGTAATGCCCAGGGATGAGCAAAGCTGAAGTGTGTAGTCCCTGGCTGGTAGCAGAAGATGCCTGGTTGGTGCGGTTATGAGCCAGTCGTCCAGATACAGAAACACCCGGAATTCCTGGCAGCTCAGGTGAGCCACTACTACTGCCATGTATTTGGTAAACACCCTGAAGGTTGTAGTGAGACCAAAGGGTAGAGCTCGAAACTGGAAATGACTGGCTCCTAGCCAGAAGTGCAAGAACCTTCTGGATTGCCTTTTCATTCGAATGTGGTAGTACGCATCTTGAAGGTCTATCGAGCACATCCAATTGCCTTTTCCCAGAAATGAGAGTATTGACTGCAGTATCACCATCCGGAACTTGGACGTTTTCACAGATTTGTTCAGACTGCTGAGATCCAGGATTGGTCTCCAGTCCCAATTTCTTTGGAACTAAAAGGAACGTTGAGTAAGTTCTGGATCCTCTCTGGTCTGCGGGGACTTCTTGAATGATTCTTTTTGTTAACAACCTTTGAATTTCTAATGCTGCTTCTTCCTTTTGACTAGGTGGAATGTCTGCAACGGACTTATTTATGGGAAGGGAATGACATAACTCCTGGATATTATGTCCTGCACTCATTTGTCTGTTGTTATCTTTTGCCAGGTTTTGAGGTGCAGAGACAATCACACTCAACTGCCTCCAGAGACAAGCAATCGGGCACTTCTTCAGGAGTGCTGGAAGGGTTCTGCCAACGAAAGATTCTCTGGAGCCCTGATTCAGCGGGCCTCCTCTGCTGCGAGGGTGGCATCTTCCATTATTGTCTCACCCTTTGACCCTGGGGGAACTTCCATCTTGCGTGTACTGGTAAGACCTCTCTGATTCTTTCCACTACCTCTCTGACCCTTAGGGAATGGTCTTGTAGGTGCAGAAAAACATAATCCAATGGCAGATAGGGTCTTACCTTCCTGTTCACACCTGGTCAGCATTTCTTTTACTTTAGGCCCAAAAAGGGATGAACCATCAAAGGGAGTGTTTAATGAAGGAAGATCTGAAGGGCTCTGCAAAATCACAAAGGCGCATCTAGGTCTGCCTCTTGACAGAGATGCCTGAACCTGCCTCTCTACTTGCTCCATCTGCTGCATGTGAAATGAGTCTCATGGATGAGTTGACAACCGAATTGAGGGTAGCGAGCTGTGCATTGACATTATCTGCCACCTCAGCTACAGCTCCTTGGAGGGAGTCTGAAGTTCCTTTAACAGGTCCCTCTGTAATGTAGTGAAATAGGTAAGGTAGTTCGGTGACAACAAAGTAAAGGCCGCTGATGAAAAGACACGCTTCCCATACCTATCGATGATCCTGGAATCTTTATTAGGAGGATGGACAGAGGAACCAGTCTCAGAAAGTTCCTTTTTCGTGGCCACCACCATGACCATAGCATCAGCTGCTATGCCTTTGGTTAGAAAAGACTGACCCTTTGGAGCTGTAATATATTTGTTTGGCCTCCTAAGAGTCAGTTCTATAGAATCTGGGGTTTCCCCAAGCCTTCCAAGAGATTAACTGAGTAAGCTCATCGGAAGGAGGGGTCACTCAGGAGTTTGAAGGGTGAGATCCAAAGGCCTTCAGGTATACCAACTTCTCAGCCAAAGAGGAGGAGGACTGCCAGTCACCTCTGTTTTAAAATTTTCAGGATGTCTCCACAGGAGACGTCCTCAGGAGGTGACCGCAGGGACCCTTCTGCTTCATCGAGGTCAATATCAGACATGATGGACTCCTCTGGCGAGTCAAGATGCTTCTTCTTGCATGTTCTCTTCTGAGGGACTTCCTCAGTGGGGTATTCTGAGGGACTTCCTCAGTGGGGTATTCTGGGGAAGTTTTGGAAAAAGGGGGAGTCTCCTGAGGGACATCCTGAGGCCTGGGATTTCTGTGGTCCTTTGGGTGGGTGTGAATACACAAAGACACCTGCACTGATGCGGGAGGAAGATCCAAGGAAGTCTGTGTCTTAGACTGGGGAGTAGTCACCACCCTACTCATGACTTCAGAGGCAGACTACCCCCACTCGGAAGAACTCCCCGGAACCAGCAAACAGATTGTTGGAACTGGTGAAATCTCTGCAGCTGAGTACAGCAGCTCTGAAGCAGAGGTAGGAGCCAAACTCATCCATGCCGTGGCCCCAAGAGGCAGGATCAGTTCTGAGGAGATCCAAGCCACCTCCAAGGATCCAACGAGACAGTGTCCGCTCCCAGAAATCTCCTGTTCCAACTGGGTGTAAACGCTCAGGGCAGATAGCTGATCTGAACAGACAATGGGTCCTGGAACCGATATCGACGCAAGGTGGATGACAGAATCTTCCGGCTCCAAAACCGCAAGATGGATCGGTGGAGGAGTAGGCCCCAATGGGGAAGACTGTCAGATCAGACTCCTTTGGGTTCAGATCCAAAGGCAGCTTGGCTAAAGCAGATGACTTCAGGAGCATCTGTACTACTCTATTCAAATCTCCATCAGAGGGACTCCTGGTTGACCGAGAAAGTGTAGGAGACCTGGATCTAGTCAGGAATGGAAAAGACAGCCAAAATGTTACCGGCTCCAAGGAAGGAGATAGGCTCAGATATCGAAACTCTGAAGGCAAGGAGGATTTCGGAGCCGAAGGTTCAGTAGTAGTTGACTTTGGAGCCGGTGGCTCTTTATGCTCTAATGAAGTCTCAGTTACTAATGTTTTTGCCTGCTCTGTAGGTTTGGTTGGAGCAGACAGCTTCAGTGGTTTTGGTTTCAGCTCTGAAGATGATTTCAGAGCCAAATAAGAACATTTCCCCACTTTTTCAGACTTCTCTGATTTCGAGGAAGAAGAAAGAGTGGGGGGCGATAGCCTCAGAAAAGGGGGTTTTCAATAACCCCTTCAGAATCGGCTTGTTTTTATGCTCAATGAGCACTCTTTGGTTAAAGGAGTGGCAAATAGAACAAGATTTCTGGAGATGAAGAGGCCCCAAACAGTACACACACAAGCTGTGAAAGTCAGTGAGGGGCATCTTCTTGCCATGTTGCTCGCATTTTTTAAATCCAAGAGGTTTTCCTTTCTTTTGAGAAATGCTTAATGAGCGTCAAGAAAACACTCCAAACAACACAAAAAACCTATCTAGGGTAATAAAGAAAGATAGGATTTTTGCTTTAATTAGCTAAAGAATAAAGGAGAACGTCCTCTTACTGAAAAATGATGCAAGTTAGCCACCCTCTAAGTAAAACAGATGGTAACCAGAAAAAAGGGGGGAAGAACACAAACACCTAAAAGCTTCAATTATAAAGGGGCTGAAAGGAAGGGGGGGGGAAGTAGAAGCATCCTCTAACTTAAACGGGTGAGAGACAGGCATCTTCTAACTTAAATGGAAACTGATTAATAACCAAAAACAAATGGGAAATTAGCACTAAGGGAGATAGAAAGACAGGGAATCTTAAAGATAAATAAAGATATACTATAATAGAAAAAACACTAATAAAAGACAAAACTTAGCCCAGAGCTCACTAGAAGATCTTTCTCGCAATGTGGCAAATGAGATCTGAGGAAACTAGGGAACTGCATTACGGGTAAGGAAGGATGCCCACAAGCTTTGCTGAAGACTTTGAGCTTTGGAAAGGCCGAGATGGATCCGACACATCAGATCAAACCCATCAGTGAGAATAAAGGCGAGACTGACAGGAACACATCTTACCCTTTTCCTGATTCTGAAATTAAGATCTTTAC
The DNA here is from genome assembly GCF_019279795.1 of Protopterus annectens. NCBI lineage: Eukaryota > Metazoa > Chordata > Ceratodontiformes > Protopteridae > Protopterus > Protopterus annectens. The sequence continues at coordinate 287,440,069 of NC_056743.1, forward strand.
AAAGATAGAACTGGATGGAATTGTGTTTTATTATGTGTTGTAACTGTAAATGTTGAACATTTTTTGTTTAACCAATAAGTGTTACTTAAGCTACTGTTGTGTTAGGTCATTAAATGAATGAATGAATATCCTCTGGATCATGTGATTTATTTGGGTATTAAAGTGGGTGTTTTGAATGAAGTTGCATCTGAAGGAGTTTTACATGTTGTAATACGAAAGCACTCATCCTTTTAAAAGTCGAAGTTTTTAAGAACATCATCGGGATTTTTGGTTTGGAAAGTTCTACTAATCCACAGCTGACTTTATTTGCTCTGTTGGTTTTTGTCCTTTTCAGAGTTTATTGTAAGAAAAAAATACTGACAGTGAATATAGCACAGCATGTGGTGCTAGAATCTTCAAACTATAGCTTTGTTATACTGACTTGCTGTTGTATCAGCAGGTTTATAATTCTTTCCTTGTGGCTGACTACCTCACACCACATGAACACATGAACAAGGAAATGTTAGATCAAAAACAATTAAAAACACAACTACCACAAATTTAAATTGCATAACAAAAACATAGCATTTTTGCATGGTGTCAAGTCCCATTCAGCAACCCCAGCAGTTTGAATATGCTCTCTGCAAGGTGACACAACTGCAGAAAAAGAAGCAATCAAGTAAGGGTGAATAATATTCAAACAAAAGAATGGTGATCATTCATATGTTAATAGTTTGTAAAAGAGGTATTCTAATAGAAAAACGGCATTGTTACATGCACTAGAATGCCAGAACTGAAAAATCCTTATTCATGTCACTAAGGACCATGATTCACTTGCAAAGGTCTGTAAGGAAATAATTAGCAACACAACAAAATATGCACATCATGAGAAGACAAGTATATTAAGGTGCAGTTGTACGTCACCTATATAATATGCTCAATGCTCAAACATCACCTTCCTAAGTAAATTGGTAAGAAGGAATGAATATAATGTGTCTCAAACAGAGCTTGTATAAAGGTACTACATTTTGAACATATTTCTTAACTCACCTCTAATCCGACTTCTGCTGAAACTGCCCCAGGTTTAACTTGACTAACAAAAATTCCAGGTTTTTGCGTTGGACCACTAGAAATGCTGTACAAAATGAAAGTATACTTAAGTATGAATATCTGTTTTTTTTTTTGTTTTATTTTTTTTACTTGCCATGTATGCATTCGTATTTAGTGAGCTCCATATGAGAATGTTCAAATATAGCTGAAGATCAATAACAAAAACCTAAAGCCATGATACATGAATCTACTACTATGTGCAAATTATAAAGAAATATCAATGAGTACTTTATATAAAGGACTGCTCGTGCTGATGTATGGTACTACTATTACTCCCCAGTACCCATAGAGCTGAATCTGATCTTGGCTTTGATACTTATTCATACCCATCAGTAGGAAATACCCTCTGATTTTCTCTTTTTTTTTATCAGCCAATAACTCAAAAACACTTTCTTGTACAAAATTATTCTTGTTCTGACAACAATTAAGATACTTCTAGTGAAGTAAGCAAAATAGCCAAGTGAAGATGTGCTAAGCAGAATGGTGTTCAAACTTTAAGATCTTTACTGCAAGTGCTTTATTAGGGAAGATCACATGGCATCCAAATCAGGGTGGCCATGGTGGTGCAGCGGTTAGCGTTGCAGCTTAACAGCTAAAGGTTCTCCAGTTCGATCCTCAGCTGGGGTGCCTTCTGTCCGGAGTCTGCACGTCCTCCCTATGGTCGCATGGGTTTCCTCCGGGTGCTTCGGTTTCCTCCCACATCCCAAAGACATGCTGTAGGTGGATTGGACACTCTAAATTGGCCCTAGGTGTGAGTGTGTGTGCCTTCTGTAGAAGGTCGGGTGCCGGGCTGGCAACTCGACACCGTAAAACTCCACTGCCAATCATGAGAGGACAGGTGATCCACTGTGGTGACCCCTAACCGGGAAAAGCCGAAAGAAGAAGAAAACATGGCATCCAAACCATGCTCTGGTAGCAATTCAGTCTTCAGCTATGCCCCTAATGGTGACATTTATATTATTCGGCAAAACACAACACATTACATACATTTACAAGATGTAAAAATACCTGAATTGTGCAACGATACATTTCTTATACAATAATATAGCTATTTACCCTTGGGGGGATGCTTCAGCTGAGGTCACTGTATCACGTTTTCAAAAATAAGCTTAACATAAAGATTATTTTGAAAGTAGTTATGGTTTAGTAGTCAAAAACATACTAAAATACAAAAACATGTTTTGGAAGTGGTTTGAAGTACAAAAACATACACAGCTCAAAATTGAATACAGTAGAGAGTCAATTATCCATAGTAACTGGGACCTAGGATAGTTCATATAATCAAATTGTTCGGATAATCAAACATATTTGAACTGGATATAAAAATTCTAAAATCTTGTTTTTTATGCATGCAGGAATACACTTTTCAACCATTCAGCGATTCCAATGGACAACAAAGAAAAATTTTCACAAACGGGCTAGCTAAAAGCTCAAACAAATACGTATAATGTTTACATATACAGAATTAAAAACTTTGGAAGGCTGTTTCTGATAACTGACGTTCGGATAATCGACTCTCTACTGTAAATATAGTGTCTAGGTCAGAACACCTTCAATTAACGTCGAACAAAAAAAAAACAAAGCTACTCAACACGCCTGAATTTTCAGGGATGTCCACATTTAGCTTCAAAATTTTGCTTCAACACTCTTAGAACTGGCATTTTTTCTTTTAGAAAAAGTGATGTCCTACATTCTGTATATGATGATAACCACTACAGATACAAACTTACAATTTTCCACATTACAAGTATTGACAAACATAAAAGTGCCCCAGGTATGAAGCCTTCATCTTTGATTATTTTGGGCTTTGTTACCGATTCTGGAGGTAGCTGTTTGAGAGCTATGACAGTTGTTTCTACAACACCAATACCCATCACCTAACACAAAATCTTTCACCTATACCACACAGTCAGAATATAGTACTAGACTGGCAATATGAAGTCAACTGATAAACAAAACTGCAAGGAAGACATCCAAAAGATTGGTTGTCAGCAGGCTTGAGTTTATTCCCAATAAAGCAGAAGTTATCGCTGTACATCTTATTGTGAAATTAACCTTTGTACCTCACATTTCCCTTGTGAATTTTTATGGAAGAAACAGAGGGGGGGAATTCATAAAGGTTATCATGACATGTATACCTAGTGTACTCATTACAGTAACCTTTTTGAATTCAGAAACAGCCTTGACATGGTGCAGCACAATCCTCTGGCACAAAGACATGCAGCACTGTGCATAGCGGACTCCACAGCCATGCTTCCATGCTAATGAGGCAGTCTGAAAGAGAGACATATGAGAATTACTGTGCTCTCTTTCCCAGAACTGCCATCAGGAAGGCATCTATGTGCCAACTGATTCATGAAACTGCTCGGATATGTAGATCAGCAAAGCCTGCCCTAACACAGCTTCAGTTCTGAGGGTGGTGCACGTGTACATCTCTTTTATGGCCAATGTCTGTTGCTGGCCTACGTCAGTCATACCGCACATCCTAGGTAGTAAAAGACTTTGGTATACTGGCCAACTTCGGGTCGCCGCCTTGGCAGGCAACTCCCTTATGTCAGAAATACTGCAACAGATGAATAAAAGGACATCTATAATGTGCCTAGGTTAAGGCAAAAAAAAAATATTCACTGAGGACTGAATCACAATGACAATTCCATTAAAAATGTTCTCTGTTCAAATTGTGCAGTCACTACAACTGAAATAAACAGTGATTGTGTGACTAAGTTCTAGTCTCCTGGTAGGCTTCCATCCATGTGATACAACTCAAAGAATTAATGCTGTGGAAAGATATTATGCCTCATGTTTATTCTTTAAAAATGCATATTAACTCCTACTTTTTCACAAATGAGTCAAGCAAAATATTTATAATATTTTTATGTCAAAGGAAAACTGAAAAACAAATATATGATAATGCAACTATGCAAGATATAGCTTCACATAACTAGCTATCCTCCTGCCATCCTCCCTAGGGGTTCCCCAGGGCTCCATCCTAGGACCCCTCCTATTTTCCATCTTTATCAATGACCTACACCTTGTCACCCCCCCCCATCTACTTGTATTCAATACGCTGACGATACTACCATCATTTGTTCTGCCTCCAACCAGGATGACTTACACCTCCTTACCCAAAAAACTTTTTCTACCATAGAGCAATGGTTCTCTAATCACTGTTTACTTCTAAACCCTAAGAAAACTAAATTGCTTCTCTTCAAACCTACACACCAATCCCCCCCTATTAACTTCTCTCTTACATCAAACAATGGTACCCTTATCTCCCCAGACGAAACGACCAAACTCTTAGGCATAACTATTGACAATCAACTTAAATTTGACTCGCATATCAACTCAACCATAAAAACTACTAATAGAAAACTAGGTTCACTGTATAGAATCAAATCCTTCCTCACTTCTGAAGCAAGAACTACCATAGCCAGAACGCATCTCATCTCTACACTACTTTATGCTTCTCCTATATATACAAACCTATCCAAATATAACATCAATAAACTTGCATCAGCCTATAATAACATTGCCAGATTTGCCACATCCTCCCCATATAAAACACACCACTGCAAAAACCTCCGCCACCTTGGATGGCTAGAGCTACCTCACCTTATTCTATACTATCAGCTCTCTATAGCCCAGAAAGCCCTTCACCACCCTGGCAACACTCCTATGCTCTCCACCCTTATAAAGCCCTATAACAACCTAAAAAACCTTCGCTCTTCTAGCAAAATTCTAATTCAAACCTCTCAATCAAGGAATACTGCAGGAGAATCTATGTTCTCCAACTCAATTGGTAAAAAATGGAACCTACTTCCTCCAAACCTGACATCCCAAACCTCTGTCTCTATATTTAAAACTAATCTAAAACACCACCTAAGCAAACACTGGCTTTGTTCTTGTGACTACCCAAGCTGATCACCCTGGCTGCCATCTCCTACACATATATCTTTCTTTCTTCCAGCTTTATGCTTTTAGTATTACCTATATTACTAATACAAACCCTCTTTATCTTGTAACTTTTCCCTAATCTACTTTACTTGGCCTACTTTTAATATCCTACTTTTTGCAATATTTACCCTATCCAGTCTCTTACTCTATTTACAGTACTATCCCTTTTACCTTCCTCTTTCTATCTCATTCTAATGTCCCAAGTATTGTGTATGCTTGTACATCCTTTCACTGTGTACTTTTTCTCAATGCCAATTCCTAATATTCTGTATCATACTGTCAGTCATGGGTGGAATATGTGTATGTATTTTGATAATATACTGTTAATTATCAGGTAGTAGATAGTGGAGCTTTTCTCCTCGGGCCTCCACTGAAAATGGACATGTATCCAGTTGGACCAGCCCGGTTAACAAATGTAAAATAAATAAATAAATAATAAATAGTAGCTTTATATTTCAAATGTCTTACAATTGCATTCTCTTTATTATAAAACTGAAAGCAAAATTAGTGCTGAAGGATTTAAGGGATGCTATGTTTGTGCTTGAAAGTTAGTGAATTGTGTCAGGTATCCGTGGGAAGCGGATTAATCAACAGTCAGCTCTGGGCTTCTCAGGCTGGGGGATGAGTGTTTGCAAAGACGTCTGCTAAACAGTTGAGGGCCAATAAATCTTAAGCACAGGTGGTCTATGTTTTTAAAAGGCATATTTGTAAAGTGTTCACGTGAAGCTCTAAGTGAGGATCACAAGGACATAAAACATTTACAATTTAATGAACTGTTAGCAGCAATGTAACGTCAGAGTTCTGCATGTATGAAATTGATACAAAAAGTAAGTTTTCCTCTATTCTTTGAGACTGATCTGAGCATTTTAGTAGGCAGTCTCCCAATGCTGTTTATGGAATAAACAAGTACTTTGCACATCGTGAAGCATTATTCATGACTGAGACTAAAAGTTAAAAGTCTTGTGAACTTTAAGACTAGGTTAAGACAAAGAAATAAATAGTGATTGGGGTCTGATTCACAATGACAATTTCATTCAAAATGTTCTCTGTTCAAATTGTGCAGTCAGTACAACTGAAATAAGCAGCGACCTGTGGTGGGCTTCTCTCCATGTGATACAACTCAAATAATTAATGTTGTGGAATGAGCTAGAGAGGAGTTGAAAAGGTACACACTTTGCAAAATAGATAAAAGACTTTATGTATATACAATATTTAATTAAATTAGAATGCAATTACCAACCAGACCTTTAATTTTTTTCTTGTTTTATGCTACTTCTCCTACTTCTACTGTTCACGGTTTTGGTAATTGGAAAACTGACATGACAGTGTGTGTTGCATGTGTGTACACATAAGGAGTGCGTCTTTATGTGTGCGAGTATGTGTGTGTGTATTTGTGTCCTACAGAAAAGCAGTTTTAGTAAAACTAACAATCTTGTGACAAAACTGCCACTTGATAATGTTGCTTTGCCTGAAAAGGGTGTGTCTAGTCGGAGGTTTCACCAACCGGATTGTCTACCCTACTGGGAGACCTCAGATTTAAAAAGATTTATATGGTACACCGTGTACTACTTTTTTGTTTCTTTCTAAACAACACTGGCATATCATCAGAAGTTTATCTGCACTCTTGGTACTTCATCTCAAATTTATCTACATCCTTGGCTTATCATTAGAAATATTAAAATTCCTGTAAACAAACCATATTTGCATCACATGCTAAAAATGAAGGTAAAAGTTCACATATGTTGTACAAAGAAACACACACACACACACACACACACACACACACACACACACACACACACACACACACAAATGCAAACATTCTAAACCATCTAACAAAACCATCAATATCAAATCTACATTTAGTTAAAATAAATGTTAAAAAATCCATAAAACTTCAACCTTCTTCCCATTAAAAAACTTCAACTTTCTTCCCATTAACTTTGATCTTTGATGCAAAAAAAAAAAAACAAAGAAGTTATGTCTTACCATAACATTCCATCTGTGTTGTTCATCTTCTTTCATTCATCACTGATGGGTTTGGTTCCGAGCCCTCGGAACCTTGTCGGCCTTTTTACCAAGCTCGCGCCAGGCAAAAACTTTCGAGCAAAGCTTCTACCCAGAATGCCCTTCTCCATTACCTCAGATCGAGTTTGCTGGAGATAGAGAAGTAAAGCCGAGGCCACTTCTGCGCAAATACCCTAGGACACCACATGGACCAAAAGCATCGCCAGGAGCCTTTGGAGGGTGAAGGAGGGTGGGACGTGATGAATGAAAGAAGATGAACAACACAGATGGAAGGTTATGGTAAGACATAACCTCTTTATCTGATGTTGTTAAACTTCTTTCCATTCAACACTGATGGGACAGAATCCCAAGCTACCTTGAGGCTCATGGCCGGCCCTTATGGAAGAACATTCCTGAGTACCACTGAGCCGAAGGCAGCTCTCCCTCTAGAGACCAAGTCCAATTTGTAATGATTACAAAGGTATGGGGTTTATTCCAAGTGTCTGCAGTGCAAATGTCAACCATGGAAGCCCTGGAATGGAAAGCCACAGATGTTGCCACAGATCTAGTGGAGTGAGCTTTAACTTTTGGCATAGGTTCTTTCATGAGGGACTAGATGAAAAGTACAGTTGTGTACACTTACCATAAATGTAGATGTTAGAGTGTATTCACTGTTGCAGTCATCACATTTGGGTTATCCCTGCCAGGGTAGTCCTAGGCCTGCCCAAATACCAGAGGCTTAGTATTTCTGCGTCGGTTGCTGTCGCTTCAGGACTGATGTCAGGTTGTCAGTAGTATAAAGTAAGGCAGCAGACACCATTACATCAGTTTTTCTTGCCCTGTCAGGAGCCCTCAAGTGGGAGCCAGGTTATGATGTAAGAATCCCACCAGCAGAAAGTAAATACCAAAATGTCCCTTGTAAGGAGACAGAGAGAGAAAAGAGGGGGATCGAGGGAGGGGAAACCAAGACTGCAACAGTGAATACACTCGAAGATCTACATTTATGGTAAGTGTATACAACTGTACTATGTTCTTTATGTTTCACTGTTGCAGTCATCACATTTGGGTTGATTCCCAAAACTGAGGAAAAGGGTGGAGGCAGTCAAGGAGACTAGGGGCTGGCCAGGATGCCCTGCAAGACCGCAGTGGCAAAGCCTGCCCTGGATTTGGAGAAGATAGGCAGGTGGCAATGTTTGGTGAAAGTGTGAACAGATGTCCCAGGTGGCAGCCTCCAGGATGTCCCTGGTGGGGGACTCCTCTGAGGAAAGCAGCAGAGGTAGAGGATGCTCTGGTGGAGTAAGTCCTGACCCCCTTAGGGAGAGGCTTTCTATGTTGCTTGTAACAGAAATGGATGCAGTGTGCTATCCATTTAGAAATTGTTTGTTTGGAGATGGCTTTGCCCTGTGCCCCTGCAGCAAAGCTAACCAGCAACTGATCAGACTTTCTGAAAGATTTAATCTTGTCTAGATAGAATCTGAGCTGTCTGTGCACATCATGAAAGTGCAGGATCCTTTCCCCCTTGTTCTGTGGGTTAAGGAAAAAGGTGAGCAAATGCATGGATTGGTTGAGAGCCACACTGAACACCACCTTGGGCATGAAGAATGGGTTAGTCCTGAGGGAAACCCTGTCAGCATGAAACATGATGTAGGGCTCCACAGCCATGAGTGCTTGTATCTTGGAGACCCCTCTGGCTGAAGTGATGGCCAGAAGAAAAGCGGTCTTCCAGGAGAGAAATTTTAACTCTGATGAGGATGCTGGTTTGAAGGGGGCAGGGTGAGCTTTTCCAACACAAAGTTAAGATCCCAAGCTGGGAAGGTGCTCTTCTGTCTGGCCTCAAGTTGCTAGCCCCTCTTAGGAATTGTTTGATCAGAGGGTGTGAGAAAAGGGGCTGCTCAGTGGGGAAATGAGCAGAGATAGTAGACACATGAATTTTAATAGAGGAAAAAGAGAGACCACTGTGAAGCAGGTCAGCTAAGTAATCCAGGATCAGAGGGAGGGAGTGCTGTGCCGTATCGGCTCCCTTAGCCTGAATCCAGGTGGAGAATCTTTTCCATTTGTCAGCATAAGACTTTTAGTGACAGGGTGTCTGGCAACAGGTATAACATCTAGAACCTGTTTATTGAGGTTGGCAAATTGATCAGTGGTTAGGGATTATGGCAAGCTGCCAAACTGAGGGTCTGCAATTGGGGATGCATGAATTCTCCTTCCCTCTGGGTCAGGAGGGTTGGGGTCTGAGTGAGATGCCATGGTGGCAGTGGGGACAGGCTGCGCAGCAGTGGGTACCAGTGCTGGCAAGGCCAGTCTGGAGCAATAAGAATTGTCCTTGATTTTTCCTCCCTTATTTTGAGCAGTACCCTGGTAATGAGAGTTAGTGGAGGAAAGGCATAGACCGACAGACTAACCCAGGGGAAGGACAGGGCATCCACTTTCCAAGCCATGCAGTGATGCTCCCTGGTGCAGAACTTGCTGAGCTGATGGTTGGCCTGGGAGACAAAGAGGTCGACCTTCGGGGTCCCTCATTTCTGAGTTATTAGAGTGAAGGTTGTTTTGTCTAGCCGACGCTCGTGTGGGTCCAGAAGATTTCTGCTTAAGTGATCTGCCAGAGATTTAGAGAACCTGGCAGGAATTATGCTAACAGGTATAGTTGCATGGCAGAGGCTGTGTGCCAAAGGGTCATGGCCAGTCTGCATAGAGGGTAGGAGTGGGTCCCTCCCTGCTTGTTGATATAGCACAACAGAGTGGTGTTGTCTGTTTTGATCAGGAGAGCCCCTGGGGAGAGAAGGGATCTGAAAGCTGTCAATGCGTGCTGGACAGCTAACATCTCTTTTTGGTTGATGTGCAGATGGATTTGGTGTGGGCTCCATTGGCCCTGTATGCACCTGCCGCCAAGGGGGGGAACCAAAGCACAGTCTGATGTGTCTGTCATGAGGGTTTGCGCAGAGGGGGTAGTGAGAAAGGTAGTCCCTTGTTGTAGGAACATGCTGTTGCCTACCAAAGAAAATCTTTCCTGAGGCAAGGTATCATGGGTATAAGAGTTTCCAGGTCTTGAGTGTTGACACCAAAGGCTTTTTAGGTACTACTGAAGTTTCCTCATATGCAGTCTGGCATATGGAATGAGTAGAATGCAAGATGCCATGAACCCCAGAGCTTGCAGGATTTCCTTACAGATAACTGGGGGCTGGTGGCTAGTTGAGAGAAGTAGGCTGGGGTCTGGTGGCTAGTTGAGAGAAGTAGGCTGTCAGGTAAGTTTGCTTTTCTGGTGTAAGGAATGCCATCTGGGATGCTGTGTCCAGGCTTGCTCCCAGGAATATAATCCTTTGGATGGGTACTAGTTTGGATTTCTTTTCACTGATGGTGTACCCCAGGGAGGTCAGAAGGGACTTTACAAAGGCTGGGTCCTTGAGCAGCTTTTCCTGACTGTCTGCCTGAATTAGGCAGTCGTCTAAATATGGGTAAATTAGGATATTCCTTTGTCTGCAAAAGGCAATGCCCAGAGCCAGACATTTTGTGAAAACTATGGAAGCAGTAGGTAAGCCAAAGGGAAGTGCAGAGAACTGAAAGTGCAGAAATCCTGCCCTGAAACATAGGTATTTCCTGTATGATTCCTTGATAGAAATGTGGAGGTAGGCCTCTTTTAGGTCTAGGGTGGCTAGCCAAGCATCGTTGGAGAGCATGGGTAGCAGTTGCTGGAGGGTGAGCATTTTGAATTTTGGTATCACCAGAAAGGTGTTTAAAATGGATAGATCGAGCATGGGGCGCCAGGTGTCGTCCTTTCTGGGTACCAGAAAAAGTCTGGAGTAGAAACCTTGGTCTTTCTGTTTTGCAGGAATGTGCTCTATTGCCCTCACAGAGAGCAGGGAAATGACTTGATTTTGCGCCTCTGCCTATTTGTTTGGAGGTAGATCTGGGAACCCTTCTGGGGTTGGAAGTGTGGAAAGAAAATTTGTATCCCTGGGACACTATGTTGAGGACCCAGCAGTCGCTGGTAATGGTGGCCCAGGTGCTTGTGTGAAAGAAGAGTTTTCCTCCTAAGGGTAAGTGAAGCTGGACAGGGGGAGGGGGTGGTGGAGGAGAGTCATTTTGAGTTCTCACCATGAGGGGGTGGCTTACAACTCCGTTTTTGAAGTGGAGGAATTCCACTGTTTTCATCTCTGCATTCCCTATGGCTTCTGTTTGGGGGATCTGCTTCCACGGGGTCTGGGCTGAAATAACCTGGTGGGAGCAGGAAGGACCAGTGCTTTGCGGGGAAATGCCTACTGAACCTGGATGGCTGGACCTGTAAGAAATCCTTAACTGTGTGCACAGATTTAGCTTTTTCTTCCATATTTTTTAAGACCTCCTCAGCCTTCGTGCCAAATAAGTTGTCTTTCAGCAAGGGTGCATCCAACAATTTAGATTTAACATGGTCTGGCAAAGGCTGTTCCTTAAGCCATGCATGGCTTCTAAGGACAGAACTGGTGACTGCTTCCCTGCAAGAAGCGTCTAGGGCGTCAAAAGTACAGTTGTGCACACTTACTATAAATGTAGATGTTAGAGTGTATTCACTGTTGCAGTCGTCACACTTTGGTTATCTGCCTGCAGGTATCCCTCAGTCGGCCCGAATACCAGAGACTTAGTATTTCTGTGTCAGATGCTGTCACTCCAGGACTGACACCAGGGGTATAAAAACAGGCAGCCAATGCCATTATATCAGTTTTTCTTGCCCCAAATGTCAGGAGCCCCCCTTAAGAGGGAGCTAAGTTATGGTGGGGGAAAACACCAGCAGTAAAAAGTAAATACCAATACCCTTGAAAAAGGGGGGGTAGTAAAAGGCATACAGAGTTTAGAGAGAGAAAGAGAGAGAAAAACAGAGGAATAGAAGGAGGGAAACCAGGACTGCAACAGTGAATACACTCGAGCATCTTCATTTATGGTAAGTGTACACAACTGTAGTATGTTCTTCGTGTTTCACTGTTGCAGTCATCACACTTGGGTAGATTCCCAAAGCTGAAGAAGGGTGGAGGTAGTCAAGAAGAGTTAGGGCTAGCTAGAATGCCTTGCAGGACTGCTGTTGCAAAACCTGCCCTGGATTTGGAAAAGATAGGCAGATGGTAATGCTTGGTGAAGGTGTGTACAGAACTCCAGGTAGCAGCTTCCAGGATGTCACTGGTAGGGACTCCCCTGAGGAATGCTGTAGAGGTAGAAGTTTCCCTAGTCGAATGTGTTCTGACCCGCTGAGGGGTTGGTTTCTCATGGTGCTTGTAGCAAAAATGGATGTAATGTGCTATCCATTTGGATACTGTTTACTTTGAAATGGCTTTGCCTCTGCCCCTGTTGCAAAGCTGACTAGTAACTGGTTAGATTTTCTGAAGGGCTTAGTCCTTTCAAGGTAGAATCTGAGCTGTCTGTGCATGTCCAAGGAGTGCAGGATCCTTTCCCTTTGATTCTGAGGATTAGGGAAGAAGGCAGGCAAATGGATAGATTGGTTGAGAGCCAGACTGGACACCACTTTAGGCATAAAGGAAGGGTTAGTCCTGAGGGAGACTCTGTCAGCATGGAGAAGGGTTCCACAGCCATAAGTGCTTGTAGCTCAGACACTCTTCTAGCTGAAGTGATGGCCAGAAGCAAGGCTGTTTTCCATGAGAGGAATTTTAACTCTGCTGATGCTGCAGGCTCAAAGGGGGGGGGGGGTAATGTGAGCTTTTCCAGTACAAAGTTAAGGTCCCAAGCAGGGTGGATGCTCTCCTTGGTGACCTTAAGTTGTTTGCCCCTCTCAGGATTTGTTTGATAAGAGGTTGACAGAAGAGAGGTGGCTCAGTGGCCATGGGAGCTAGGATGGCACCTAATTATGCCAACCTTGTTATGAATAATGAGCCGAAATGGCAGAGGCATGGATCTTAATGGAGGAGAAAGATAGGCCTCTGTGGAGTAGATCTGCTAGGTAATCCAGGATTAGAGGCAGGGAGGGCAGAGTTGTGTCCTCTTATCAGCATAGGATTTCCTTGCACTGGGTCTTCTGGCTTCAAGGATGACGTCCAGCACCTGCTTGCTTAGGCTGGTTACTGGGGGAGAATTCAAGGAATAAACCAGGCTGCAAGATTTAGGGTTTGCAATTGAGGATGCAAGATCTGTCCCCCCTGCTGAGAGAGCTTCGCAGGAGTGGGTATCAGTGTTAGTACGGCCAGTCCGAGGCAATCAGAATTGTCCTTGGTCTGTCCTGTCTTATCTTGAGCAATACTCTTGAGAGGAGGGAAGAGGGGAAAAGGCATAAACTGAGAGATTTACCCACTGGAAGGATAGGGCATACACTTTCCAGGCCCTGCTGTGAGGTGCCCTGGTGCAGAATCTTCTGAGCTGGTGATTACAGGGGGAGGGAAAAAGATCCACATCTGGTGTCCTCCATTTCTGAATCAGAAGGTTGAAGGTGTGTGGCTCTAGTTGCCACCCGTGTGGGTCTAGGAGATTTCTGCTTAACTCGTCTGCCAGTTTTGTTTGCCTGGCAGGAATTGAGCTTGCAGATGTACCTGCATGTCCAAGGCAGTGTTCCACAGGGCCAAGTCTAGCCTGCAGAGTGGGCTCCCCCTTGCTTATTGATGTACCACATGACTGTGGTGTTGTCTGTTTTTATTAGCAGGTGTCCTGGTGAGAGTAGGGATCTGAAAGCTGTTAGAGCATGCTCCACAGCTAGCATCTATTTCTGGTTGATGTGTAGATGCATTTGACTTGGGCTCCAGTGGCCCTGAATACACTTGCCATCCATGTGTGCCCCCCAGGCATAGTAGGGTCTGGGTGGTGTGGGGTAGGGTAAAGGGCAGTCCCTTGTGGTTGCATGCTGCTGCCCACCAAAGAAAGGATACATGAGGCCATAAACCCTTGGGCCTGCAGGATTTTCCTTGCGGATAGCTGGGTTCCGGTGGCCATTTGAGTAAAATAGCCTGTCAGATACGCTTGTTTTTCTGGAGTAAGGAGTGGCATCTTGAATGCTGTGTCCAAGCTTGCTCCCAGAATACAATCTTTCACTGGGGACTAGTTTTGATTTATCTTTGTTGATGGTGTAACCCAGGGAGATTAGTAAGTTTTTTACAAATGTCAGGTACTGCAACAGCATTTCCTGACTGTCTGCCTAAATCAGGTAGTCATCCAAATATGGGTAAATTTGAATATTTCTCTGTCTGCAGTAAGCAATGGTTGGAGCCAGGCATTTTGTGAATACTCTGGGAGCAGTGGATAAGCCAAAGGGAAGAGCAGAGAACTGATAATGCATAGATCCTACCCTTGAAGCGTAGATATTTTCTGCATGACTCCCTTATAGGGATGTGCAGATAGGCTTCTTTTAAGTCTAGGGAGAATAACCAGGCATCTTTGGCTAGCACAGGTAGAAGCTGCTGCAGGGTGAGCATTTTGAATTTTAGTACCACCAGGAAGGTGTTAAGAATTGAAAGATCTAAGATTGGGCGCCAAGTGCCCTCTTTTCTGGGTACCAGGAAAAGTCAGTAATAGAATCCTTGACCTATATCTGTTCTGCAGGAACCAGATGAATTACCCTTATAGAGAGAAGGGATTGGACTAGGTTTTGAGCCTCTGCCCACTGGTTTAGAGGGAGATCTGAGAACATTTTTGGGGTTGGCAGTGAGTGTAAGTAAAATTTGTACCCCTTGGATACAATGTTGAGGACCCATCGGTCTTTGGTGATGGGAATCCATTTTTTGCATGAAGGGCAATATTTCCTCCTAGAGTCACAAGCAGTTGGGCAGTGGAGGGGGGTGGAGCTGAAAAGTAATTGGGAATTCTTTCCGTAAGGGGGTGGTTTAGCACTCCCTATTTTAGAGGTGGAGGCAATCCATTGCTAAGATCTCTGCATACGCTGAGACTAAGTCTGGGGGGGGTCTGTTTTCCCTGGGTCTAGTTTAAGATGGCCTTGAGGGGGCTGGAAAGGACCAATGTTTTGAGGGGCAATGCCTACTGAATCTAGGAAGCTGTACTTGTAAGTATTCTTTGACTGTCTGCACAGATTTAGCTTTTTCTTCCCTCTTTTTAAGAACCTCTTCTGCTCTGGTGCCAAACAGATTGTCATTGTTCAAAGGAGCGTCTAGTAACTTGGATTTGACATGATCTGGCAAGGTCTGCTCCTTAAACCAAGCATGCCTTCTCAGTACAGAACCAGTGACTGCTGCCCTGCTTCTAGGGTGTCAAAGCCACACTGCAATGTATGCTTGCTGACTTGGCTTGCAGAATGCATAAGCTCTTGCAATTCTTTATTTTCTGTACAATCTGTAAAGGTAGCTATTTTTTGCTTAAGAAGTTCCATAATATGTTGTTGGTACTTCAGCATGTGAAACTGACAATTCAAAGCCCCAATAGCAAGAGTTGTAGATGTATATACTTTTTTACCCCGTCCAAAACTCTGGAATCCCTGTCCGAAGGGGTGGGATTCTTAGCTGCAGTTTCCTTGATACCTTTAGGCCCCTGGGAAATGATCTCTGGGTCAACAGTAGAATTTCTGAAAAGAAATTTCAGAGAGTCAGGTACTCTGAAGTACCTGTCTGGTTTCCTAGGAGCAGAGGGTAAAGTATCAGGAGTAAGACTGGATTCCATAAAGACATCATCAACAACTTCCAGGACTGGTGGTATTGCTAAATGCCTGTGTCTTGGCAAGTCTATAAATTCTCTGAGTCTCTTTTTGGACTAAGGATAGTCTTGACATTTCCAGTGGAAATGCTCTTTTAAAGTATTTAAGGTTCCACTAAAAGAGAAATCCTATGGTGGAGAGGCAGAGGGAATGGATTCCTCTGCATCAGAATCCTCATAAGCAAATAAGGTAATGTCTTCATAATCAAAAACCTCAGAGTCGTTGGACTCTTGGTTTGTTGAAGCTGCTGGGGACTGGTCCCTTTTTCTCTTAGCAGGGGAAGGCTGACTTCCCCTAATCAGCATAATAAGGTCTTCTGCCATTCTAAGCATTTTATTTTGTGGCAAGGGAGCAGGTGCATGAGCTTTGGTTGTCTGTTTTCTAGGTGTAGCGCATACTCTTGGCCTTAGTAATTTGGTAGTTTCAGACAGAACTGAAGTAGTCAATTTGTGTCGAACATCGGTAGTACGAAGAACTTCCTGAGAAGCCGGTGCCTGCTCAGCGGCTCTGGACCCATCCAAGGTATACACATCCACTGGTTCCATAGTCGAAGAAGAGTCTTGCGGCATACCGGACTCCGAACGGGTCTCGGTAGCGGCCTGTGAATCCAATGAAGTGGGCATCAGGGGCTGCGAAGTGCCTCGCTGAGTACCAGCGAACTGGCGTCTGGCTTAATGGAAGCGTCGGCAGCTTTGAACCTGTGTGGTCTGTCTCTGTCTTTATCCCTACATTTTTTCAGAATATCGTTAGTCAGATGGCTTACCGAAGCCATTTCAGAATACGGACATTGAGAACGAAAGTAGTTAGCAGCAATAAGGGCCTGACAATGAATGGTTTGGGTGTTGAACAAGGCACAAAACCGACAAAGGTACATCATGGTCTGGGCCTATACAGGAGACGCAGTAAGAATGAAAATCTCGGTGTGGTATTTGCTTTCCACAGGCAAGACTTTTATTAACTTTTTCTGACATCGGTTAGTGCAAGAAAAAAGAATCTCCATTGGGGTACTTAGCTTTAGAAGACTTCAGCTTCAATTCGGAAGACGAAACTCAGGTAGCGGCTGACCGGCACTCATATGAACTGCTTCTGCTTTGGGCTCCATGGCAAGAAAGACTGATGTAATGGCATCGGCTGCCTTACTTTACACTTCTGAAGACCTGACGTCAGTCCTGAAGCAAAAGCAACCGACGCAGAAATACTAAGCCTCTGGTATTCGGGCCGGCCGAGGGCCACTCTGGCAGGGATAACCGAAATGTGATAACTGCAACAGTGAAACATGAAAAACATCATATGCAGTCCCTTACCCATTTTGATAATGAAACCTTAGAAACAGTATTTCCCATTCTGGGTCCAGAAAAGGAGATGAAAAAATGTTCAGATTTCTGGATCGGTTTGGTTCTGTCTAGGTAAAATCTCAGTTGCCTATGTACATCCAAGGAGTGTAAGCAGTGCTCTCCTCTATTGGAAAAATTCAGAAAGAACACTGGTAAGTCAATGGTCTGGTTAATGGAAAATTCAGAAAAAACTTTGGGAAGGAAGGATGGATTCATCTGAAGTGATACTCTATCTTTATGGAAGACCAGATAGGACCTCTTGATACACAATGCCTGCAGCTCTGAGACCCGTCTGGCTGATGTGATGGCTACTAAGAACAAAGATTTCCAGGACAAGAACTTTAGGTCACATTTCGTTGTGGGTTCAAAGGGTTTTTGAGTCAAAGACTGAAGACTGAAGGACTAAGGAGAGGTTCCATGGTTCTACAAGCTGTCTGATAGGAGGCCTGATATGAGAGGTTCCCTTGAGAAAGGCTTTGCATAGACATAAAGAGATGAGAGGTGTGCCATCTATACCACTATGGAAATTAAAAATTGCTGCCAGGTGTATTTGTACGGTAGAGGCAGAGGCTCCACTATCAAAAAAACCTAGCCAAGTATTGCAGCACCATAGTTACTGGCACCAAATACGGGTCTAGCATGTTATCCTTAGATCAGATGGAGAACTTTTTTCATTTATCCTGATATAGTCTTCTGGTGGATGGTTTATGAGAGGCCAGAATGATGTCTTGAACAGGTGAAGAGAGATTAGCTTGGCTGGCAATTAACAGAAGTGGAGAAACCAAGCTGTCAGCTTGAGACGACAGATGCAGATGGCTCAACCCTTGGGGTGAGTAATCAGATATGGAAGAGGGTCCAGACTCCACGGCGGGTATACTAGGTGAGGCCAAAGGAAGGGTAACCAAACTTGGCGAGGCCAGAATGGGGCTATGAGGATCACCTTGCATCTCAACCAAAGAGCTTTATTTAGAAATTGTGGAATCAGGGGAATAGGAGGATAAGTGTAAATATGTCCCATGGGCCAATCGTGGATTAGAGCATTCCTTGGGGACTCCCCATTTGGGGGAAACAGGGCGAAGTAGCTGTTGCACTTGTTGTTCGATGGGGAGGTGAAAAGATCACAGCAAGGCTGGCCCCAGTGGCTGAAGATTTCCGTTGCCACCTCGGGGTGGAGGTACCACTCGTGAGGCAAGTGGATGCATCTGCTCAGTTTGTCCGCAATTATGTTGGAGCTCCCCGGGATATGCGTTGCTATCAGAAAGCAGTTGGAAGTGATCACCCACTACCAAATTCTCATAGCCTCTCGACACAGGGGGTAGGGCTTGGTTCCTCCTTGCTTGTTGATATACCAAACCAGTGAGATGTTGTCTGACTGAACTGCAATTGTCCCAGAAGGGAGAACCGAATGAAAAGCCTGCAATGCCAACAGCACTGCTCTCAGTTCCAGAACGTTGATATGCAGGTGGGCCTTTGAGGTGGGCCATTCGCTTTGGACTGTCTTTCCCTGGAAATGCCCCCCACACCCGATCAGGGGACTGAAATGGGCGACTCCAAAGTTCTGCGTCTGGCCTCATCCACCAAAGGAGGTCCTGTTTGCAGGAGTTAGTTATTTGAATCTGGTAACTGAGGGGGTGATAGTTTGGGAACCACTGACAAAAAAGGAGCTATTGTTGGATCCGCATGTGTAGCTTCACTAGGGGTACTATTGGAATTCAAGCTGCCATAGATCCTAGGGCCTGAAGAACTTCTCTTGCTGAAACTTTTGTTTGACAAAGTATCACTCAGAGCTGGAGCCTCAGTCGTTGGAGTCTGTGATTTGGGAGTGACACTAGATAGGACCGGGTATTTAACACTGCTCCAATTAATTCTATTTATGTAGAAGTAAGGTATGATTTCTCTCAATGTATTGTTATTCTCAAAAATTTTGCCAGTGTGTGTATAATTCAGTGCTGTTACCATAAGACGCTTGGTGGGGGTGGTGAGGAGCCAGTCGTCCAAATATGGTAACACCCAGAATCTTTGCAGTCTCAAGTGAGCTGTGACCACTGCCATGCACTTCGTGAACACTCTGGGGCTGTAGAGAGACCAAATGGCAGGGCATGAATTTGATAACGAGTGGCCCCTAGTTGGATGCGAAGCAGACTCCTGGAGTGTTTGTCCATTGTGATGTGGTAATACGTATCCCGGAGTTATATCGAGCACATCCAGTTGCCTTCCCTTAAAGGGAGAATGGACTGAACTGTGACCACCTGGAATTTGGCTTGGGTGACAGACTTGTTTAAGCTGCTGAGATCCAAAATGGGCCCCCAGTCCTCTGTCTTTTTTGGCACCAAAAAGGATCTCGAGTAGAATCCGGATCCATGTTGGTCTGGTGGGACTGGCTGGATGACTCTCTTTTGAGACAGCTTCATTATCTCTGAGGCTGCTTCTTCCCTTTGACTGAGTGGAACATCTGGAAGCTTTTTTGGAAGATTTGGTTGACAAGAAAGGGGAATGGTGTAACCTCTGATGATTACACTCTGCACCCAATAATCGGTGGTAATAGATTGCCAGGCAGCTTGGTGCAGAGAATAACGACCCCCGACTGCTTCCAGAGGTAAGCAATTGGGCTGCTCCTCAGGAGCGCTGATAAGGCTGTCCAGAGAAGGAGTCCCTGGAGCCTTGGTTATGAGGACTCCCTCTGCCTTGGTAGGGGCTTCTTCTGTAATTGTTACCCCCTCTGCCCCTGGGGCTATCATCACCACGTGCGGCACAGAAAGGACCTTGAGATTTTTTGTGCCAGATTTTCCCACTCATCTGATTCCTGGAGTAGGTAAGTTGAGGGTTGGAAAATCATAGGCCTACAGCAGACAGGGTCTTTCTGTCTTGCTCGCACCTGGCTAGCATGTCCTTCATTTTGGAGCCAAAAAGGGACAATACTTTGATGGGAGCATTCAAAAAGGAAGACTTGAAGGGGTCCGCTAGGTCACAAATGTGCATCCAGGCATGACACTTTATGAAAATGCCCAAACCCCTCTGCTCTAGCCGCCCCTTCAGTCACATGTGATAGCAACCTCATGGACGACATGGATATCGATTCCAGGGTTGCGAGCTGCAAGGCCACTTTGTCCCTGATCTTGTCAGACAGCTGTCCTGTGAATGTCCCAGAGAGTTTGGAGATCATGTCCCTCTGGAGCCTCATAAAATGTGTCAAATAGTTCAGGGATCATATAACAAAGGTCCCTGATGCAAAAACTCGCTTCCCAAGTCTGTCCACCGTCTGGGACTCCCTGCTGGGTGGGTGGACAGCGGGACTTTCCTCAGCCAAGTCCTTTTTAGTGGCCGCCACCACCAACATAGTGTGGACTGGTAACCCTCTGGAACAATGCAAATTCTCTTTGGGAGGGGAAAGAATTTTGTCAGGTCTCCGAGGGATCACCACAATGGAATCAGGGTTCTTTCAAGCATGCTGCACGACAAGCTGGATGAGCTTGTCAGCAGCCAGGGTCACCCAAGAGGTAGAAGGCCAGGTACGGAAAGCCTGCAGGAACACAGTCTCCTCTATCTAAGGGTTGGAGAGCTTCCAGTCACCTCTCTGTTTTTGGATTTCCAAGATGTCTCCGAAGGAGACATCAGGAGGTGACCGTGGGGACCCTTCACCATTATCGTAATCCATGTCTTCCATTAAGGACTCTGTGGGTCAGTCCATGTGTTTCCTCTTGCATGTTCTCTTTCCAGGGGGCTCCTCAGTGGGGGGTCTCTGAGGAGGACCCTGAATAGGGGTGTCCTGCGGCTTTTCTGCCCAGTGCCCCAGGGGGATTGTGGCAGCTGTAGCTCAGGTAGCAAAAACTGGGGTTCTGACATCAAAGAACTGCTTCCAGAAGCGAGAGCCCTCTCCATCGCATGGAAAGCAGGTTCACCCAAAGAGGAATGGGAGCCTAGAACCGAGAAAGACAACCTCGGGACTGGGGTCACACCTCGCTCCAACGAACCCGCCCCACGGATGGAGCATCAAGCAGGATCGGTGTGGATGTGGCTATCGGCACAGAGGATGGAACTGAGAAACACACCTGCTCCCCAATCCCTAGATTGCGGAAGGACCGGTTCAGCAGGAACCGAAGACCTAAGTGGCAAACCGAGAGCCTGAGTGGGGTCCACTATAGGTGCCAAGGTGATGGGTTCAGAGAAGGATGTGGGAGCAGAAGGCTTTGGAACCAAAATGGTCAAAGGAGGAGTGTAAGAAGGAGTCCATGGAGAAACCAATTGAAGTCCTGCAGGCGGATGGGTCTTGAAAAGTATGCATATCTCCCTGGTTGCCAACAGCTGATCCACAAGACGTACCACGTTGTATTTTGACAGGCTCCTGGTGGATCTAGTGGATACTCTGGATGGAGAGTCAGGTCAGTCAATGAACAGGCTATACATTTGGCCCAGAAATGGATCTACGGAAGGCGAGTATCGGGTCCATGGTGCAAGGTCTGCCAGCACTGAAGTCTTGAGTTTTGAGATGAGGAGTAATGTGGGGTCAAATCCAACTTGGTCAGAAAAACGCTCAGTGCTGAAGTGGCACTCGGAGCCGAAAAGGTCAGTTTCAAAATCATAACTGATGAAGGTATCGAAGGCATGCCCTGAGCTGTAGTGGCCACAGGTGCCAAAGTCATAGTAGGTGTAGTGAGGTCTATTATCAGTGCCAGAGGAGGGACTGTTGTCGAACCTGGCACCAGTATTGTAGGTTTCGAGATGCTCAGAGCCGACAAGGACAGAGCCATAGAGGCAGATTTATGCTCTGAAGACAACTTAGGGACCTTTGATTTCACAGGCTTAGCCTGATCACCTGATGGTGAGTAGGGAACTGAGTGGGACCTCTTTTTGTCTTTTGTAAGAGGGATTGAGACCACCATGGCAGAAATGACTTCTGAAAAGGGAGAGTTAAGTAACTCTTTCCGTATCAGTTTATTTTTGAGCTCATTCAAGAGTGCGGAGATAAGGAACAAAAGTACTGCTGCCATCCAAAGGTCTGCTTCCAGAAATAAAACTTAAAGTATCCAAACACAGCAGGAGAAGACCACCACAAAACAAATGTAGAACATGCACAAAGTTTATTCCAAATGTAAAAATAAGCGCTTTCACGTGCTACCAGGCACGCTTCATCAGATTTAAAATCTGATGAAGCGTGCCTGGTAGCATTTGAAAGCACTTATTTTTACATTTGGAATAAACTTTGTGCATGTTCTACATTTGTTTTGTGGTGGTCTTCTCCTGCTGTGTTTGGATCATTCAAGAGTGCGTTGACTGAAACTCTGACAAATGTCACAAGGAGGCTGCACCGAAAGATGGGACACCCCCAAACAGTATACAAAAATCATCGTGAGAATTACTATTAGGTAATGTGCCATTACATGAAGCACAATGCTTAAAACCTGAAGTACCTTTCTTATCCAAAATCTTGACAGAGAGACACCACAGGCAAAGCAGTACAACCAGTCAGAACTCATAAGTCAAACACAATTCAAAAAAGCCACACAGTAATATCACTATAGTGACATGTATAAGTAAAAGAGAAATACCTTACTGAAACAAACACTAACAGGCTAGGAAAGCAAGGAAAATACCAGCTATGGTATTGAAGGAATACCACAAGGGTAAGGGAGGAAAGGCCATGCCAACAATGGTACTTGAAAGATTACCAATGGTAACAACGGGTAGAGCAGAGAAGAAAAAAATCAAGGTCTGACAGAAGAAAATACTAGAAATACTAATCGCTCAGTAAAAAAGGATGCTATCAAAAATTTTCCACACAAAATATCAAATAAAGTTCTACTTAGCTGAGAGCTCGGCTGAAACGTGGCTTTACGGCTATGTGGCAAAATAGATCTGGAGTAACAGGGAGAAGGGCATTCTGGGTAGAAGCTTAACTTGAGAGGTTTTGGCTGGCGTGAGTTTGGCAAAAAGGCCGACTCAGTTCAGAGTGCTTGGAACCGTACCCATCAGTGATGAATGGAAAAAAGATTATCATCATCAGATGCTCAGTTTCATGCTCTCCAAAAAATGCAGACTGAAAAAAAATCCACCTAGAATTTAAATTTGTCACATTAGAGTAAAACAGTTAAACAAAAAAAATATAAAACAATTATTGTAAACAGCCAAATGGAAAATGACTATCGACAAAATAAACTTGAATATACCCATTTAAACTGAAAATAAACTAATTAAAAATATAACTATACTGTAATTTTGCCAAATTCTAACATAATCCTTACCACATCACTAAAACAAATAGAAAGCACTCAAAAATGATCCACAATTACACAACTATTACAACTACCCACTAAGAATTTTAGCCAATTAGCACAGCTCAATTAAATCAATGGGAAGCTTTATAGTAACATACAAATAAATACATAAATACACTGACTATGGTTTGAGATGGTATACATTGCAATACATGAAGTATTTCATGCTCTATGATTATAGAACTTGGTTTGTCACTTACAACTTTGCTACTCATTACAAAATACATTTCCTAAATTTACAGTGCAAGATTTTTCACAGACACACACACACACACACACACACAAAACCTAACTCAAGTATTATGCCTTCAGGCTAAATATCTTGCAAAATCTTCAAATATATTAATTCAAAGTTCTATAAAATTTGATAGAAAAAAAGGGTAACATCCCCCAAATTATACTGCTCAAAACCTTGTCTCAGGTAAGTCATAGTGATGTATAAATACTTAGGATAAGGTTAGTGCTTCATCCTGCTGCACAAAAAAAAGACGTTATGTACTCACCATATCGTTCCATCTGAGTAGTTCTACTTCATTTGTCTTCAACCTGTGGGATACCGGATACATATCGGATCCAAGCCGGCAACTTTACTAGCATCTGCTCTGAGCTCCAAGCTCCTCCCCTTACTTATAATACACCTCCACTACCTTCCAACCCCCCGATCAAGTTTGCTGAACCTTATACTGATAACCTGACCTGAAAAAATACTTGTGACCTACAACTACAGCCCGTAGGCTGTTTTATATACCAAGGTCCAGGGGAAGGAGGGAGGGATGGCTGAAGACAAATGAAGTAGAACTACTCAGATGGAACATTATGGTGAGTACATAACTTCTTTATCTGAATTAGTTGACTTCATTTGGTCTTCAACCTGTGGGACAGAATCCCCCAGCTACTACACTCCTGGGAGGCCCTCATGGAAGGATATTCCGGAGCACCTCTGAACCAAAGGATACTCTCCTTCTGGAAGTCAAATGCAATTTGTAATGAGAAATAAATGTATGAGATGAGGACCAAGTAGCTGCAGAACAAATATCATCCAAAGACACACTAGACCAAAAAGCCGCAGACGTAGCCATCGATCTAGTGGAATCAGCTCTCACCTGACCCACAGGAGACATGCCTCTGTCCTTATAGACCTGAAGGATATATGAAGAAATCCATCTAGCAATAGTGACCTTGGAGATAGGTTTCCGTATACAAACAATTGATCAGATTTACGGAAATTTTTTGTCCTGTGTAAATAGAATCGTAACTGTCTATGAACATCCAACAAGTGGAGTTTGTATTCCATCTTGTTAGTAAAATAAGAAAGAACACAGGCAAACTAATGGTCTGACTAATATTGACTAGTGATGCCACCTTAGGAAGAAAGGATGGATTGGTTCGAAGGGAAACCCTGTCTTTATGAAAAATCATATAAGGAAGTTTGATGGATAAGGCCTGCAGTTCTGAAACCCTTTTGGCAGAGGTAATAGCCACCAGAAAAGCTCTTTTCCAAGATAAATATTTCAGATCTACTGTCGCAGCCGGCTCAAAAGGTGGAGCAACCAAAGCTTGAAGAACCATAGTAAGTCCCAAGGGGGAACAGTATCCTTGACCGGGGGGCATAACAAAAAGGTGCCTTTAATAAAGGTTTTACACAGTCTGGAAGAGGCTAAAGAGGCAGAATTCTTGCCCACATGAAAATGAGAAATGGCAGCCAACTGAATCTTGACAGTAGAAGAACTAGCTCTGTGTTGAAATATATCAGCTAGAAAATCAAGAATGGTGGAAATAGGAGCAGTGAAGGGGGGGGCTGCAATAAACCTTCCTGGTCGAAGACTTATGAGCAGCCACCAGAATAGATCAAACTGAGGAGGACAGTCCAGGAGTCCTAGCAATCACGGGAACTGGAGCAGCCAAGCTGTGAGCTTCAAACTGTCCAGATTCGGATGTGGCACTCCAAAAGGGTGTGAAATCAGATCCTGAATGGGATCCAGGATCCAAGGCGGAGCCAGAAGGTGAGACCAAAGGAATCTGGGGGGGTGGTTTTGATGGCTCTTTTTTCTAGCAGCTTGGAAATTTCCTGTGCTGCTGCCTCCCTTTGCATGAGTGGTATGTCCGGGAGGTGTTTGGGAGATTTGGGGGTCCCACAAAGGGGACAGAGTATCCTTTGGATATGATCTGGAGCACCCAGCGGTCTGATGTTATGGACTCCCATAAAGCTAGGTGCAAGGACAATCGTCCCCCAACTGCCTCCAGAGTAGAGCAGTCGGGCCACCCCTCAGGGTTGCTGCCCGGGAATGTCCGAGAAAGGTTCTCAAGACCCAAAATTCCTCTGACCCCCCTCTGACTCTGGGCTGGCATCCATTCTGTCCCCCTCTGCCTCTGGGGGAAGAAGAGCCGAGTGTCCTGGGAATACGGTGACTTCTGGAACCACATCTTTTTTTGCCCTCTCTGGTTCTGGGAAAAGGTCCTTTGAGGGTTCAATAAGCGGATCCCGATGGCAGACAGTGTCTTCTCGTCCTTCTCACTCTGGACTAGTGTCTCTTTGACGGTCTTGCCAAAGAGAGTAGAGCCGTCATAAGGGGCATTGGCAAAGTACGCCTTGAAAGGTTCCGAAAATTGACATAGTCTGAGCCAGGCATTGCGCCTCATGGACACGCCAGACCCAGCTGCCCTAGCCGCTCCTTCAGTTGCATGTGAAAGGAGTCACGTGGACGTGTTGGACACTCCTTTCAAAGTGGCCATCCTCGTGGAGAATGAGACCCTGTCCTCCTGTGACATGGACTTGGGGGAGACTTCTCCAGCTCCTTTACCAGGTCACCCTGGAGTCTGGTGACATGGGCCCGGTAGTTCAGCACCCTAATTGAAAAGGTAGCTGAAGTGCAAACCCGCTTCCCTTGGTGGTCCATCATCCACGACTCTCGGTCAGGAGGATGAACCGAGGAACTCTCCTGGGCAAGTTCCTTCTTTGTGGCTGCTGCTACTACCATAGCATCTACGGGGGAGCCCTTGTTCCACTCTGGCCTGTCTGTGGGGGGACTCAAAATTTTGTCAGGTCTTTTTGGAATTGGTTCTATGGTGCCCGGCTCCTTCCATGCCCTTGAGGTGACAAGGGGGAGTCCAAGTGCCTCCTCTTGCAAGTATGCTTGTGAAGTACCTCTCCTGTGGGGCTCTCCGGCGGGAACTCACAAGCCACTTGTTCCTCAGGGGGAAAAGCCTGGGGCTCCTCGAGCATGGGCTGTCCCTCTGGTAAAATGATGGGGACTGTAGAAAGAGCCGAGGGGGTCTGGGTGGAGTCCGAGGAAGCAGTCAGGGGTCTCAATCCAGCAGAGAGACCCCTTTCTACCATGACAAATGCCAAAGGAGAGTGACTCTCCTGAGAAACCAATAAGGAAGGCGGTATCCCCCCCGGGTCCAACAAGAGAATCGGAGTCGAACCCGAAGTGGATGGAGCTCAGAGGGAGGGAACTTGGCCTAACAAAGGCGGAGCCGATGAAAAAAGTTTCACTCCCTCGGATCTGACACCCAAGCTCCAGCTCCGACAGTGGCTCCAAGCTGGTCGAATCAGACACACTCCAGGCAGCTGTCGGCATTGAGGAAGTAGGTACCATCAGCACCGACCCCCTGACTAATGCCATCCTCAGATCTGAATACTCCGAACCCGATGGACGGATCGGAGAAGGAGATATCGGCTGGAAAAAGGAAGAGAGCTCCCCCCACCTGAGAGGGGGGGGGGGCTGGCAAGACCCCCATCTGGATCTGAGTACGGATGAACATCCTCATCATTTTATCCATATTGACCTCGGACAAAGACCGGGTGGACCTCGACGGGACCACGGACTTTGACCTTGCAGTTTGGGGAACTGAGGTACTAGAAGCTGAGCGTGTCTCCACCGGCTCTGAGATTGGAGCCAAGGGAAGTCACGGATCCTGAAAGTTTTGACTGGTGAAGGGAGATCCAGAGACCTCTTACGCTTTTCCCTCAACTTCGACTGACTCTCCTTCTCTTTGGCCCTTTTCTGCTCCACTCCGCTTCCACAGGCTTTTGCACAGGAGGTTGAGTCCCAGCCTGGGAGGGAGGAGAAGCCAGGGGAAGAGAAGGAGGAGAAGTGGCTACATCAGTCACTGTAACCGAAGCCGAAGACAGGGCAACAGTCTCAGAATGGGGAAGAAGGCCTTTCAGGGCCAACTTGGCCTTCCTGTCTTTAATGGCACGCAAGTTGAACCCCATGCATATAGCACAGTCTGTGCTCAGATGGGCCATGCCCAAGCATATAACACACAGAGTGTGGCCATCCACAGGGGATAACTTATGGCCACACTCAGTGCATCTTTTGAAAATAGGCTTGTCAGGCATAATGTCAGAAGAAAGAATAACTAAAAAGGGAAATGTTATTTCTTTCTTGCTGAGATCACCCACTCACCACACTCACACACAGAACACACTCGGGGGGGGGGGGGGGGCAAAAATACACACAACTACCCTAACTAAGCTAACTACCCTAAAACTATGAGACTCAATGCACCAAGCAAGGGGACGAGAAAGGTGAACTTACTCTATCACTATCTAAAAATATTTCAAGAAAAAAAGCTACATTTTAAAGTTTTTACCCACTGAAAATCTGGAGCTCTACACATCACGATGCATAAGCTATTTGCGGCAAACGAGATCTGGGGGTTGGAAGGTAGTGGAGGTGTATTATGGGTAAGGGGAAGAGCTCAGAGCAGATGCTAGTAAAGTTGCCAGCTCGGATCCGATAAGGATCCAGTATCCCATATGTTGAAGACCAAATGAAGTAAACTACTTCAGATCTATGAATAAGCATGGCTCACAGAAGTTAGCTTTTAAACTCTTACTATTTAGCTTTTGAAGGTCAAACATGTTGGGAGAGTGTGCTGTACTCTTCTATTGTACTAACTCATTTGTTCCTTTCTTACGAAGTACAGCTTGATAAACAACCTAGTGAAAGTTATTGGGGAAATTATCCTGCCTAATAACTACCACTTTCATAAAGTTTTGAAGTTTTTGAAACTACACCGCACACAATTTCGGACATCTACCTCATCCCAGCACCTCTACCATTATATTCTATGGAGAAACAAGTCACACATCTACTACACATAACAAACCACAGAGAATAAGAACAAAAGCTCTGTAAGAGTGAATTTGAAGTGTACCATAATATTTGTATCAAGATATATGATGGCATACAGCAAGGAAGGGGAGACAGATGGGAAAACAACTACATCTTTTACAATATAGTGAAACACATGGGGGAAAGTACACAAATTATACAATTACAACAGGAACATAAAACCATAATTAACTGTGACACTTGCCACAATAAAAAAACACTACTCTTCTCCTCTGAATAATGTCAAAAGATACATATCTGTCAGATATAATATATACAGGATAAGATTAATATTTCTTAACTTTACTTAAGAACTGCTGTACTGTAACATGCAGTCATTTTGAGGCATGTTTCAGCATCATCCAAACAGGATTTGTTGTTGCGGTAATTTCCAATGTACAGCACTGCCAGGGCAAAACAATACAGTAAGAAGACTGCAGAAGTGTGCAGTCTGTTGTGTAATTTCTGAAGGAAGAACACAGAAACTTTACCTGAACTTCATGTTTTGAGACTTACATCTCTGGATTCATCAGGACAGCCAGCCAGCCTGCCGGTATGCAATGTATTCAGTAGTGTCAGCTAAGCCTATTTTAATTTCACACACTTGGGGCTGTACAGACATTTAGAAGCTGTGAACATGGTCAGCTGCTTTACTTACCAGCTGTTCTATGTCAGACTTTGATTCTCATCATGCTCAAAATGGCAGAAGAGAGTTCATTTCAGTAGAAGGATTTTGTCCAGTGGCTACAGAAGCTCAACAGTTGGCCTTATAATGTTATGTCATACCAAAACAGTATCATATTAGTATAACTGTATTACATACTGTTAAAACTTTAGTAGATTGGAGCTTGCATTCCAGCAGATGCTGTACTTGGTACTGAGGCTGTGCATCTCACAGAAGAGGGAAAATAAGAAGTTATGTACCTACCATAACGTTCCATGTTAGTTGTCTTCTCTCGCCTTCTTTCTTGCTTGATGGGTTCGGAGCCGATCCCTCGGCTCCGACTCGGCACTTGCTAAGCTCGAGAGTCACTTTTACCAGCTCAAGGCAGCCCCATATCCCATGATGCAAGGCGGTAAGTACCCAGATCTCGTTTGCTGACAAAGGGCAATAGCACCAAGCATAAATACTTCCCAAAGGAAGAAAGAAAACTTACAGATGGAAGAAGGACCAGGTCTGAATGGTCTTCAGCATAACAGTTTCTTATACAAGGTCTGTCCAGGCCAGGGGGAAGGAGGGAGGGTCAAGAAAGAAGGCGAGAAGACAACTAACATGGAACGTTATGGTAGGTACATAACTTCTTAATGTTAAGTTGTCAATCTCGCCTTCATTCTTGCTTGATGGGACCGTCCCTAGCACCTCTATCCTGGGTGGCTCAATGGAACAAACTCTTGAGGACTGTAGAGCCAAAACTGGCTCTGTCCCTGGAGGCCAAATCCAATTTGTAATGGGAAACAAAAGTGTGAGGAGTAGCCCAAGTGGCCGCTGCACAAATAGTGTCCAAAGGAAGTCTAGCTTGAAAAGCTGTAGAAGTAGCTAAGCTCCTAGTTGAATGTGCTTTAGGTTTTGAGCACAGCTGTTTTCCCCTGAGCATATAAATTTCAGAGATGACCAAGAAAGCCATCTGGACAAGGTCACTTTAGAAACAGGAAGGCCTTTTTATTATCCGCATAGGAAACAAAAAGTTGATCAGATTTTCTAAACTTTTTTGTTCTGTCCAAATAATATCTAAGTTGACGGTGGACATCAAGATAATGTAGCTTTTGTTCAGCTCTATCTGAATAGTTAGGGAAAAATACACAGGAGATCAATGGATTGATTCAGATTGTTCTTTGAAGCGACCTTAGGTAAAAGGTTGGATTAGTTCTCAAAGATACTCTGTCTTTGTGAAAAACCAAATAGGGGGTCGAACCGAAAGAGCATGAAGTTCAGACACCCTCCTGGCAGATGTAATAGCCACTAGGAATAAAGTTTTCCAAGAAAGATATTTCAGGGAACAAGAAACAGCTGGCTCGAAGGGGAAGAATCAAGGATGTCAGCACTAAATTTAGATCCCACTGAGGAGGAGGATTCCTGATTGGAGGCTTTAGTAGGAAAATTCCTTTCAAGAAGGCCCTGCAGAGCCTATGGGACATAATATTATGATCTGCTATCCCGACATGAAAATTAGAAATAGCAGCCAATTGAACTCTGACTGTGGAAGAAGAGGAGCCTGCATGAAAAATCTCTGCTAAGAAGTCCAGGACTGCCTGAAAGGGGCAGTAAAAGGATCAATATTTTGGGCCTTAGCCCAATAAGAGAAACGTTCCATTTGCTTGTATAAATCCTCCTGGTAGAGGATTTTAGCGAAGCTACTATGATGTCTCTAACTGGGTTAGAGATCAAAGGAAGCCTGGCTAAGGAAGGAAGTGGAGCAACCATGCTGTGAGGTTGAGAGAAGGGATTGACCGGTGCAGCTGACCCGATTGGTGAATCAGAAGATCTGGCACTGGGTCCAGATGCCACGGCTGCACCAAAAGGTGATGATGGAGGAACGGGAACCAAACTTGTCGAGGCCAGTAAGGGGCAATGAGAATCAATTTGGCTCTCAAACGGTAGCTTTCTGGATCACCTGAGGGATCAGAGGAAATGGAGGAAGGCATAAAGAAGTCCCTGGGGCCAATCCTGGGTCAGAGCGTCTCTGGGGATGGCCTGATAGAGGAAGAGGCTGAAGAAGTCTGGACATTTGCTGTTTTGGTGAGTAGCAAAAAGATCGCAACATGGACAACCCCATTCCAGAAAAATCTCTTCCGCTATAGATTGCTTGAGAGACCACTCGTGAGGCATGAGGATAGCTCTGCTCAATCTGTCCGCTACAATGTTGGTTTTCCCAGGGATATGCGTTGCTACCAGAAACCGATGAGAGGAGATCGCCCATTGCCATAGTCTGAGCATTTCTCGACACAAGGGGTAGGACTTGGTTCTGCCCTGTTTGTTGATATACCAAACTACAGACATGTTGTCTGTGTGGACTGCAATTGTCCCTACGGGAAGAAAGTCGTTGAGGGCTTGCAACGTTAAAAGCACTGCTCTCATCTCCAGGACATTTATGTGCAGATGGTACTCGAACGGTTGCCACGTCCCATGAACCATCCTGCCCTGATAATGACCCCCCCACCCGATCAGGGAGGCATCCGTGGTGACAGTGGCTATCGGGGATGGGGGTACAAAGTACCTGCCTTGGTGAACCTGAGGCGATGTGATCCACCAAGCAAGATGCTCTTTGCATGTCTGTGTCACCAGAATCTGGTGACGCATTGGAAGTTGCTGGTATGACCATTGTGTGAACAGCATCCACTGAAGAAGGCGCATGTAGAATCGAGCCAGGGAAGAAGAGTAATGGCCGCAGCCATAAGACCTAATACCTTTAGAACCATTCTGGCCTGTACTTTCTTGCTGGCCAGAATGATCCTGACATGACTCTGAATGTCTGAAACTCTTTGTTCTGTAAGGGTAGCTGACATCCGAACAGTGTTTAAGTTTGCGCCTATGAAGGTAATAGACTGGCAGGGCGATAAGGATGACTTTTCGAAGTTGATTGAAATGCCCAAGTGAGAACAAAGGTCTATTGTGTAATCCCTGGCTTGTATAAGCTGATGCCTGGTGGTGGCTGAAAGGAGCCAGTCGTCGAGATACGGAAAACCTGGAATCCTTGACGTCTCAGGTGAGCCGTGACCACTGCCATGCATTTGGTGAACACTCTGAGGGCTGTAGTGAGACCAAAGGGCAGGGCTCTGAACTGGAAATGACTGGACCCCAGCCGAAAGCGGAGAAATCTCCTGGAGCGTCTGTGAATTTTGATGTGATAGTACGCATCCTGAAGATCTATTGAGCACATCCAGTTGTCCTTCTGTAAGAAGGGCAGAATTGACTGAAGAGTGACCATTCGGAATCTTGTCTTCGTGACAGACTTGTTGAGTCTGCTGAGATCCAATATTGGTCTCCAGTCTCCGCCTTTTGGGGACCAAAAAGAACCTTGAGTAGATTCCGGCTCTGAATGGTCTATTGTAACTGGCTGAATGGCTTTTTTTGCAGTAGTTTTGAGATTTCTGACTCTGCAATCTCCCTTAGACCGGGTGGTACATCTGGAAGGGAACTTGAGGGGAAGGGACTTTCCTCGAAAGGAATTATGTAACCCTTGGATATGATCGACTGTACCCATCTGTCTTGAGTGAGGGAATGCCAGGCTTCTGGGTACAGTGATAATCTTCCCGACTGCCTCCAAGGAGGGACAGCCGGGCAACACCTCAGGGATGCTGAAAGGGCTTGTCAGAGAGAGGCTCCCTGTTTCCCTGGTTCTTCGACCCCTCTGCCTCTAGAGCGTCTGGTGTTGTTACCCCTCTGCCTCTAGGGGTAAACTGACCACGTGCATCCGGCGTGACTCCTTGGGATTTACGGAACCACATTTTCCCACCTTTCTGTCCTTTGGGATAAGGTCTAGACGGGTGGAAAACGGACTCCAACAGCAGAAAGAGTCTTGCCGGCCTGTTCACACCTGGTCAAGGTTTCCTTCACCTGAGGGCCAAACAAAGCTGACCCACCAAAGGGAGAATTTGTGAAGGACGCCTTAAAGGGATCCAAAATCACATAGCCGCATCCAGGCTTGGCGTCTAAGAGCCACACCTGTACCTGCGGCTCTACTCGCCCATCCGCAGCATAAGATATTAGCCGCATGGAGGAGTTTGCAATGGAATTGAGGGTTCCTAGCTGCGAAGCAATTTTTCTTGAGCCCCTGCAGCTGTAGGATCCTGAACTACTTCACCCAGCTCCTTAAGGATATCCCTCTGGAGTCTGGTGAAGTGACATAGGTAATTCAGCGAACGATAGCAAAGGTCGCTGAGGAAAACATCCGCCACGTACCTATCCATGGTCCTAGAGTCCTTATTAGGAGGATGGACGGGCACGGAAGGATCTGCAAGTTCCTTTTGGTGGCCGCAGCCACCACCATGGCATCAGCGGGGACACCCTTAGTAAGGAATTGTTTGTCACACGGGCAGTGATAAATTTTGAAGGCCTCCTAGGGACTGGCTCTACAGAGTCAGGAGCTGCCCACGCCTTTCATGCAATAACCTGCATAAGGGGGTCGAAAGGCGGAGACACCCAGGAGGTGGAGGGCCGAGATCCAAACGCCTCTAGGTATACTGACTCATCCTCAGAGGGATTGTTGGTGGGCCAGTTTCCCGTCTGTTTCAGGAGTTCTAGGATGTCTGAGAAGGAGACATCCTCAGAGGGGGATCTAGGGGATCCCTCTGACTCATCAAAGTCAGTATCCGAAGTGACAGACTCGGGGGAGTCTACATGCTTCCTCTTACAAGTCCTCTTCCTAGGAGGATCTCCCGAAACATCAGGAGAATCCTCGGAAGAGGGGAAATTCCCAATGGGGAAACCTGAGGCGGAGGATCTCTGGGTCCTGTAGCAAGAGAAGTGGCAGAGATGTCAACAGGTACTATAGAGGGAGGAGCTACGGGAACAGACTGCTGACTGATACCAGTGGCCAGTACACTCTTCATCACCTCGAATGCTCCCTCCCAGGCAGGTCCGAGAGAACCCGCTCCAAGAGCTAGGAACTCCAGGGACCACCGAAGGGAAGTCTCCGAGGCAGATGTCGGAGCCGAGCTCACCAAGGCAGAGGCTCCAAGGGAAGAGCGGTTCGACAAGGGTCCGATGCCACTCACCCCTCGGAGGAGACCATGGAAGCCCGACCACCGAATCCCTCTAAGGAAGGTCTCAAGAGGAGATAAGAGTAGAGGCTGAAGGAACAGAAGGGGTATCCGTCCTCCAGCCGTAGCAGTAACCATTCGAAGACTCCAACTCCAAGCTCTGGGGTAGAGTTGAAGGAGGAACTGTAACGGGGTGTGGACCAACAGTCGTCTGTTGAGACGGACTATGTAACATTTGGGCCAGTACCTGTGACTTAAGTAATCTACTGACCACTCTCTCTAGGTCATGATCTGACAACCTGGATGACCTTGAAGATCGGCTCCGATGGCTCCGTTCCGATAGAAGAGGTGAAGCCGGAGCCGAAAGTATCGGCTCCAAGGAAGGAGACCTCGACCTCTTCCTGGAATGAGCCATCGGAGCCGATACTATAGATCCTGTCGGAGCCGACCCCCGGGAGCCGACAGGAAGCCTCGATGTATCGGCTCCAGCCGGAGCCGATACAGCCACCAAAGTAACGGTGTCGGAGCCGATCGGAGCCGACACCGATGCCTGTGCCACATGGGTGTCGGAACCGATCGGAGCCGACACCGAAGGTCGATACAGATTTGGCACCGATAGCCATCGGTGCCGGCTTTGTTAAGCCAGAATCGGCTCCAGCCGAGCGATCTCGACTCGAACGAGTCGGAGCCGAGGCCGCAGGCTTAGACACAGAAGCCTGGGCCTTGGAAGATTTAACTGATTTAGATGGAGCCGACTTAGCCGGAGAGCCCTCCGGCTTAAGAAGGCCCCTAAGGATCAGTTTATTGTCTTTCCTGCAGGACTCTCTGGCTGAAGGAATGACAAATAGCACAGGAGTCCTGCAGGTGAAGAGGCCCCAGGCAATACAGGCAAGAAGTGTGACCGTCTGTCAGAGACATCTTCTGACAGCACGAGTCACACTTCTTAAAACCTGAGACCCTCTCCTTTGACATGGTGCTTACACAAACACACACACACACCAGTCAAAAATTAACTTAAATAAAATACCAAAAAGGTATTTCTATAAAGAAACACACACACCCTAACAGGGAGGGGATGGGATGGGTAAAGTTTGACTAAAATAAATTAGAAAAGACAGGGATTTTCTGTCACAAAAAGTAAATAATTAACTAATAACTAATAATTAAGGGTTTTTTTAGAAAAAGGGGCTTAAATATCCAAAAAGTGAATCACTTACCAGGAGCTGGTAAAAGGAGGACCTCATAAGCGAAGCGGCAAACGAGATCTGGGTACTTACCGCCTTGCATCATGGGATATGGGGCTGCCTCGAGCTGGTAAAAGTGACTCTCGAGCTTAGCAAGTGCCGAGTCGGAGCCGAGGGATCGGCTCCGAACCCATCAAGCAAGAATGAAGGCGAGATTGACAACTTAACATCAAGAAGTTATGTACTCACCATAACGTTCGATGTATGTGGTCCACCTCGCCTCACATTCTTACCCATGGGTTTGGAGCCGAATATCGGCTCCGACTCGGCTGATTTTACTAGCTCAAAGTCTCTCATTGGCTGGGCTAAGAAGGTATCCCATGGTGCACTGCTCCATATCCCCAGATCTAGTTTGCTGCGAAACAACATATGTACTTCATACACACCTCACATCCATATAAACAACAACTAATCAAAGGGACTCTTGCAGGTGACAACCTAACCTCCAAATCCTCCAGGCAGGGGGAAGGTGGGAGGGTAAGTAAGAATGTGAGGTGAGATGGACCACATACATCGAACGTTATGGTGAGTACATAACTTCTTGATGTTATGTGGTCCTATCTCGCCTACATTCTTACCCGTGGGACAGCGTCCCTAGCACCTACATCCTGGGTGGCTCATAGGAAAATACTCCTGAGAACTGTGGAGCCAAAGGAAGATCTGCTCCTGGAGACCACGTCCAATTTGTAATGACAAACAAAGGTGTGAGGAGAAGCCCAAGTAGCTGCAGCATATATATCATCCATTGACAATCTAGTTTGATAGGCTGTGGATGTAGAAACAGCCCGCATAGAATGTGCCTTGACTGGAAATGGCAAATTTTTACCTCCTGCCTGATAGATGAAAGAGATACAACTGGCAATGCATCTAGACAGCGTGACCTTGGATACCGGAGAACCCAATCGTTTTTCCGAAAAGGAGACAAAGAGTTGGTCAGATTTCCAGATATCTTTTGTCCAGTGTAGACAGAAGCGTAACGGTCTATGTACATCCAATTGGTGAAATTTAAATTCTGCCTTGTTAGAAAAGTGGGGGAAGAACACCAGCAGTTCAATGGACTGATTCATGTTAGACACGGAAGCCACTTTAGGAAGGAACAAGGGGTTTGGTCTAAGAGAGACCCTATCTTTATGGAAGATCAAATATGGAGGTTTGTTGGAGAGGGCGTGAAGTTCTGAGACCTTGCTGAAGTGACTGCTGTTAAGAATGCTGTTTTCCATGTCAAGAATTTTAATTCACAGGTAGTTGCAGGTTCAAATGGTGGTAGAGTAAGGGCATGAAGAAAAAATGAGATCCCAGGGCATGACCGGTTCAGACACTGGGGGACGAAGCAACAGGGTACCTTTAAGGAATGCTTTGCATAGTCTGTGCGCCATAAGACTAGGTTCATTCGCTATGTGGAAATTAGATATCGCCGCCAGCTGAACTTTGATGGTGGCTGATGTGGAACCCTGATAGAACAGCATAGACAAGAACTCCAGAACTGAATCTATTGGAGCTGTGTAAGGATCAATGCCTCTAGTATGAGCCCAGATAGAGAACCTTTTCCATTTGCTAGAGTAAATCTTTCTAGTGGATGGCTTATGAGAGGACGAAAACATATGGACCACTTCTGGTGAAAAATTATGACGTCTGACTAGCGATGGAAGTGGAGTAGCCAGGCTGTCAACCGGAGTGTCCTCAGAGAGGGGTGGAACTGTCCCATGTGTGTCAGTAAATCTGGTAGAGGGTCCAGAATTCAAGGAGAGTCCACAACGTATGGTTGAAGAAAGGGGAACCATACTTGACGAAGCCAGTGTGGGGCAATCAGAATCATTCTGCTTCCCAAGGATTGCACTTTCTGAATCACCCTTGAGAGAAGGGGAAACGGAGGGAAAACAAAGCAGACCGGAGGGCCAATCGTGGACCAGAGCATCCCTGGGTGATTCCCTCTGTGGGGGGATCAGCGTGAAGTAGTTGCTGCATTTCGCATTGAGGGGGCTGGCAAAAAGGTCGCAGCAAGGCTGACCCCATCTGCTGAAGATTCGATCTGCAACCAGGCGATTCAGGGACAACTCGTAAGGCATAAGTATCACTCTGCTTAGCCTGTCCGCTATTACATTAGACTTCCCCGGAATGTGCGCTGCCACCAGAAACCGTTGGGAAGCTATTGCCCAATGCCACACTCGCATAGCCTCTCTGCATAGGGGGTAAGACCGGGTTCCCCCTTGCTTGTTGAGATACCACACTACTGACATGTTGTCTGACTGTATCGCAATAGTCCCTAGAGGAAGAACTTCCTGAAGTGCTTGCAATGCAAGAAGCACTGCTCTCATCTCCAGGACGTTTATATGAAAATGTATCTCGTGTTCCCACCACATGCCTTGGACTGTCCTGCCAAGATAATGCCCCCCCACCCCATCTGGGAGGTGTCCGTGGTCACCGTGGCAACAGGGACGGGAGGAACGAAGGGCTTTCCCCCGTTCAAATTGTTGGTGCACAGCCACCAACGGAGGTCCTGCTTGCACCTGTCTGTGAGTAAGATGGGATGAGATAGTGGGAGTCTTTGTAGAGACCACTGAACAAAGAGGAGCCATTGAAGAAGTCTCATATGTAATCTCGCTAGAGGGACCAACATGATAGTTGCCGCCATGGTCCCTATGAGTTGTAGAACCAGTCTTGCTTTCACTTGTCTCAGGGGCATCAGCATGTGAATTTGTTGTTGCAATAGTGTGATCCTTTCTTGTGGTAAGAATGCTCGCATTCGAATGGTGTCCAACTCTGCTCCTATAAAGGTGACACGCTCTGAGGGCAATAAGGCAAATTTTCCCAGTTTATTGTTATGCCCAATTGGTGACATAGACTGATGGTAGCGTCCCTGGTCTGAACTAGTTGATGCCTGGTGGGGGCGGTAAAGAGCCAGTCATCCAGGTACGGAAACACCTGGAATCCCTGACGTTTCAAGTGAGCTGTCACCACTGCCATACATTTGGTGAAAACTCTGGGGGCTGTGGTGAGACCAAAGGGCAGGGCTCGAAACTGAAAGTGACTGGCTCCCAGCCAGAAGTGTAGGTGACTCCTGGATGCTCTGTCCGTTTTGACATGGTAGTAAGCATCCTTGAGATCGATGCAGCACATCCATACTTCCTCTCCCAACAATGGGAGAATCAATTGTAGTGTGACCATATGGAACTTGGACTTGTGTACGTAATTGTTGAGTTGAGTGAGATCTAGTATGGGTCTCAGGTCCCCTGTTCTTTTCGGCACCAAAAAGAATCTTGAGTAAGTCCCTAATCCGATTTGGTCTAAGGAGACTCGTTGGATGGCTCCTTTTTCTAGCAGCTGAGAGACCTCTGAGGCTGCTTGATCCCTTTGACTGGGTGGAACATCTGGGATTTTCCTTATTGGCTGGGGTACTGAAGAGAATGGGATGATATAACCTCCGGAAATTATCCTTAATACCCATCGGTCCTGGGTAATGCTCTCCAAGTCTACCGGATATAAGGAAATTCGACCCCCGACTGGCTCTGGATAAGCCCAGCTGGGCACACCCTCAGGAATGAGAGTATGGAGAGACACGGAAGGAGTCACAGTCTCCGGAATTGCGGGGGCCCCCTCTGCCTCTGGGGCGACATCTCCCCGAGTAACCCCCCCTCCCCTGCCTCTGGAGGGGGGTTCACCTTGTGCGGCAGGAAAAACCTCTGTGATTTCTTGAACCACATCTCCCCCCCTTGCTGGTTCTTGGGATAAGGCCTAGAAGGAAGGGAAAAATGGACCCCTACAGCAGACAGGGTCTTTCCCTCTTGCTTGCACCTGGTGAGGGTGTCTTTCACTTTGGTCCCAAACAAGGAGGAACCATCAAATGGGACGGCAGTGAAGGAAGACATGAAGGCCTCCGCGAAGTGACACAGGCGCAGCCAGGCTTGCCTTCTAAGGGCGACCCCTGAGCTAGCTGCCCTACTCGCTCCCTCGGCTGCATACGAAATGAGCCGCATGGATGAGTTAGCGATGGAGTTGAGGGTAGAAACCTGTGCGTTAACTGTCAGAGCCACCGCCTCAAGTATGTTACCTGCAAGAGTATCTCCCAACTCTTTGAGGAGATCTCTCTGGAGCCAAGTGAAGTGAGACAAATAATTCAGCCACCATAAGGTGAAGGTTGCTGAAGATAGGGTACACATCCCGTACCGGTCCATGGTCCTAGACGCCTTGTTAGGAGGATGGACCGATGAGGAAGACTCTGCAACTTCCTTCTGCGTGGCTGCCGCCACCACCATGGC
The DNA here is from genome assembly GCF_019279795.1 of Protopterus annectens. Lineage (NCBI taxonomy): Eukaryota > Metazoa > Chordata > Ceratodontiformes > Protopteridae > Protopterus > Protopterus annectens. The sequence continues at coordinate 287,479,656 of NC_056743.1, forward strand.
ATCTACAGGGACTCCTTTTGACAGAAATTATTTTCCCTGGGGTGCGGACAGGAATTTGTTGGGACGCCTGGGCACGGGTTCCACAGAATCAGGGTTTTCCCACACTCTTCGACAAATGAGGTCAAGAAGTTTGTCGAAGGGTGGAGACACCCAGGAGGCAGAGGGTTGAGCGCCAAAAGCCTTAGGGAATATGGACTCCTCCTCGGAAGGAGTTTTGGAAGGCCAGTCTCCTCTTTGTTTCAGTATCTCCAGGATATCAGAGAAGGAAACATCATCAAAGGAAGACTTGGGGGACCCTTCCGATTCCTCGAGGTCAGTATCGGAGGTGAGAGACTCATCCTGAGAGTCTATGTGCTTCCTCTTGCACAATTTCTTTCTAGGAGGCTCCTCAGGCACGGACTCTGGAAGACCCTCAGAAAGTTGGGGACCGCTCGTGGGGGTATCCTTAGGGCCTGGCGCTCTACTGTCCATGGACAGATGAGTGTCAGAAGCTCTCACTGGGGTGGTGGGGGATGGAATGACCGACCCGGGTGATGTAGCTGACGATCTAGCCAGCGCACTCCACATGGCCTCGAAGACAGGTCCCCCCCGAGTCCGAGGACCGACTGGCCTCTGAGGCCAAGACCGGGGTCCCCCGAGCCGATGCACCGAGTGGGAGGCTCAGAACTGACAGATGTCCCGAAGTATCCCCTCAGGCCCGACCGAAGAGACCTGAGTCTCGAACCCTGTGGACGGAACCGACATGGTCGGAGCCGAGGTCGGCACCGATAGACCCAGAGGGGGTATCGGAGCCGGCACAGGAACATCACTTGGAGCGGAGCTTACCGGCTCCAACGACATGGATGTGCTCAGAGGAGGAATCATCGAAAAGGTCATAGGAACTGGCTCCGGAGCTGAGTGGGTCAGAGCCGAGAACAATTTGGCCAACACCGGCGAGTGCAGGAGCCTCTGCACTACTCTATCAACATCCAAATCAGAAAGCCTGGAGGATTTGGAGGAGAGCGATGGAGATTGGGATCTCTTGTCTGGGGAACCATGCCTCACTCTGGGTGACCAGCTCCGAATGGGTTCAAGAATAATAGGAGCCGATGCCGATTCAGTTAACACTGATACCTCCTGCGGCCCCAAGGACAGTGGAGCCGAGGAGGTAGATTCCAAAACAGTAATCTTCTCCGGAGGCTCCAAGGTGGCAGATGGAGCTGGAGACCTTTTTTTAGACTTGGAAGCTTTAGATTTTAACTGAGTACTAGAAGCAGAGTCTATAGCTTCCTCAAAAGATGGTTTCAGAAGTCCCTTTAATATCAATTTGTTTTTCCTCTCCTGGAGCACCCTAGGACTGAACGCGTGGCAAAAGCTACACGACTCCTGTAAATGGATGGCTCCAAGGCAGTAGACACACACAGAGTGTCCATCCATAAAGGACATTTTATATCCACATTTGGAACATTTTTTAAAGCCAGAAGGCTTATGCTCCTTCTGATCCTTGGACATTTTATAATTAACGCTAGCGAAACACCTAGACGCAACTTACAAAAAAGGCAAGAAAACACACAATTTGGAAACACCAGAAAAAAAACGTACTAGGGCACACTCTGAGAACCTCTAACTGAAACGGTTCACACACAATTTAGAAACACCAGATAAACAGTACTAGACACATGCTAAGAACCTCTAACTGAAATGGTTCTTCTAGGGATTACACAGAAAGAACACAATGACACAAAAAAGGTTTATCCAACAACAGAGGGGAGGACTAGGTCCTCTAACTAAAAAGGGCCTAGCCCGCTGGAACAGTTAGGGATACCAAAAAACAACTATCACACTCAAGCACCGAAATCACACACAATTTAGCGATCAGCAACAAGAAATAGCTATTAAAATAGCTTTTGGGTATGAACTAACAAATTTCTCAAAGAGAAATAGCAAAAAGAAGGTACTTAGCCACAGCCAAGCGAGACCACGTCCGAGCTACACAAGCGGCAAACGAGATCTGGGGATATGGAGCAGTGCACCATGGGATACCTTCTTAGCCCAGCCAATGAGAGACTTTGAGCTAGTAAAATCGGCTGAGTCAGAGCTGATATTCGGCTCCAAACCCACGGGTAAGAATGTAGGTGAGATAGGACCACATAACATCATACGTTTCTTGTTATTTCACATTTTTCCTTTTCTCTGAATTTGTGTGAACTTGGACAAAGTACCAATACTTGCTGGATTTGTGGGAAGACAGACTTCACAGCAGATGGTGGAAGCTTGGAAAAAAATATTTAGTAGTGTTTTGCGTGTGTTTTGTTATATAGGTTAATTAGTAAGTAGCAGGTTAGCTGCCCTTGCAGGCCACTTTAAGATTAGCCAGCTTCCCTTTCAGTGCTCAAATTAACTTGCCCATCTGGTTAGAGATTCACCTTACCTATCCCATGGTGAATAAAAAGTAGTTATGTACCTACCATAACGTTCCATGTTAGTTGTCTTCTTCTCGCCTTTTTTCTTGCTGGTTGGGTTTGGAGCCGATCCTCGGCTCCGACTCGGCCATCTTCAAAAGCTCGAGAGCTGCATACTGGCTTGAGGCCCCCCTATATCCCATGATGCCTGGCGCTAGATACCCAGATCTCGTTTGGTAAGTCTAACTGCAGTCATAAAAATAAAGGAATCCTATCCTAGAATGCATAAATGCTACTGGAGAGACTACTAGTCAGAAAAGAATAGCCATAGAAGACTCAGCCAGTGAAAAATCAAGAAGAACTCTTCTTGGTCCACTAGGATAGGGGGATGGTGGGTGGGACGCAAGAAAGAAGGCGAGAAGAAGACAACTAACATGGAATGTTATGGTAGGTACATAACTTCTTAATGTTAAGTTGTCTATCTCGCCTTCATTCTTGCTGGTTGGGACAGCGTCCCTAGCACCTAAAATCCTGGGTGGCTCATCGGAAAAGACTCTTCACCACAGTGGAACCAAAATCAGCTCTGCTCCTGGAAACCAAATCCAATTTGCAATGTGAAATGAAAGTATGTGGGTTGGACCATGTAGCTGCAGCACAAATAGATTCCATGGGCAACCTAGCCTGAAAGGCCACCAAAGTAGCTAAAGCTCTGGTGGAGTGACCTTTTGGTTTAACTGGCAATTATTTATTCCTCAGTTGATATATGAATGGGATGATAGAAGTCAACCACCTGGATAAGGTTACTTTGGAGACTGGAAGACCTTGTTTATCTACTGCATAAGACAGGAAAAGTTGATCTGATTTTCTAATGTCCTTGGTTCTATGCAAATAAAAGCATAGCTGCGTATGAACATCTAACTGATGCAACTTATATTCCTCCCTGTTGGAGTGGTTAGGGAAAAACACAGGAAGGTCTATGGACTGATTCAAGTTACTCTCTGAAGAGACCTTAGGAAGGAAGGACGGATTAGTCCTAAGAGCAACCCTGTCATTGTGGAACACAAGGTATGGGGGACAGACAGAAAGAGCCTGTAGTTCCGAAACTCTTCTGGCTGAAGTAATAGCTACCAGGAAGAGGGTTTTCCAAGATAAGAACTTCAGCGAACAAGAAGTTGCCGGTTTGAAAGGGGGCAAAATTAGCGAAGTTAAAATCAAATTTAAATCCCACGGTGGTGGAGGATCTCTCACTGGGGGCCTGAGCAGAGTGGTTCATTTGAGAAAGGCTTTACACAGCTTATGAGACATGATATTGTTTTCCGACAGGCCAATGTGAAAATTTGAAACTGCCACTAACTGGACTCTAATTGTAGCTGAAGCAGAACCAGCATGGAAGAGTTCTGCTAGAAATTCCAAAATGGAGTGCACTGGGGCTGAAAAGGGGTCTATGCTTTTTGCCTCTGCCCAGGAAGAAAAACGTTTCCACCTACTAGCATAAGTTTTTCTGGTTGTAGACTTGTGTGATGACAAAAGGATTTCGCGCACAAATGGAGAAATATCTGGGAGCCTGGCTAGGGTCGGAAGTGGAGCAACCATGCTGTGAGCTGGAGAGTGTGCAGGGATTGGTGCAGCCTGCCCGACTGATGAATAAGGAGGTCTGGAACTAGGTCCAGAGTCCAAGGCTGTTCAAGAAGATAGGAGTGCAGGAACAGAAACCAAATTTGTCAAGGCCAGTAAGGAGCAATGAGGATCATTTTGCAACCTGAATGGCATCCTTCTGAATCAATTTCGGTATGAGGGGGAAAGGAGGAAATGCATAAAGAAGTCTGTGGGGCCAATCGTGGACTAGAGCGTCTCTGGGGGGATGCCCGGGGAGTGGAAGGAGAGAGAAGAAATTGCTGCACTTGATGTTGAAGGGAGTTGCAAAAAGGTCGCAGCAAGGTTGGCTCCATCTGCGGAAGATTTGGTCCGCAACCACCTGGTTCAGAGACAACTCATGAGGCATGAGAATTGTTCTGCTCAGTCTGTCTGCTATAACGCTGGACTTCCCAGGGATGTGCATTGCAATCAAAAACCGTTGGGAAGAGATCGCCCACTGCCAGAGTCTGAGTGCTTCTCGACATAGGGGGTAGGACCAGGTTCCGCCCTTCTTGTTGATGTACCACACTACGGACATATTGTCCGTTTGAACTGCAATGGTCCTGGTAGGAAGAGAGTCCTGAAGATCCTGCAATGCTAAGAGCACGGCCCTCATCTCCAAAACATTTATGTGCAGATGATACTTGTGAGGTTGCCAGGTGCCTTGGACTGTTCTGCCCTGATAATGCCCCCCCCCCACCTGATCAGGGAGGCGTCCGTGGTCACTGTAGCCACTGGAAGGGGAAGAACAAATGGTCTGCCGTGGGGCACTGATGTGGAGACCATCCACCACGCAAGGTGTTTCTTGCATGCCTGAGTGATCATAATCGTGTAAGACATGGGAAGTTGCTGAAAGGACCATTGGGTGAAGAGAAGCCACTGGAGAATCCTCATGTGAAAATGAGCTAGAGGAACAAGTACGATAGCTGCTGCCCTGAGATCTAGTGTTTGAAGGATAAACCTGGCTTGAATCCTTTTGCATGCTAATAAAACCTTGATGTGCTGACGAATCACTGAAACCCTGTCTGGTGGGAGGCTCGCTAACATGTCTTTGGTATTTAAATTTGCGCCTATAAAGGTGATAGACCGACAGGGAGACAATGCCAACTTTTCGAAATTTATTGTGATACCTAGCCTGGAGCAAGTGTCAATTGTGCAGTCTCTGGCTCGCAGTAGGTGATGTCTGGTGGAAGCAGTGAGGAGCCAGTCGTCGAGATATGGAAACACCTGGAATCCTTGCCGTCTCAGGTGAGTGGTAACTACTGCCATACATTTGGTAAACACCCTGGGGGCTGTGGTGAGACCAAAGGGCAGAGCTCTGAACTGATTATGGTTGGCTCCCAGCCGGAAATGGAGGAATCTTCAGAAGCATCTGTCCATTTTTATGTGGTAGTACACATCCTGAAGATCTATGGAGCACATCCAATTGTCCTGACCCAGAAAGGTAAAATGGACTGAAGTGTGACCATCCGGAATTTGGTTCTTTGTACAGACTTGTTTAGTCTGCTGAGATCCAAAATGGGTCTCCAGTCCCCTGTCTTTTCTGGTTCCAAAAAGAACCTTGAGTAAATTCCGGATCCTTGTTGGTCTGCTGGGACTTGCTGGATGGCCCTTTTTCTTAGCAGTTTTGGTCCCTTAGATTGGGTGGAACATCTGGAAGGGACTTGTATGACTTTAAGGGGGTGCGAACAAAGGGGATTATGTAGCCTCCGGATATGATGGACTGTACCCATTTGTCTTGTGTTATATCTCGCCAGGCTCCTGGGCACAGTGATAGTCTTCCCCTGACTGCCTCCAGAGGTGAGCAGCCGGGCAACCCTTCAGGGATGCTGGAAGGGCTTGTCAGAGAAGTGTTCTCTGCTGCCCTGGTTTTGCGGACCCCCTCTGCCACGAGGGCGGCATCTGTTATTGTTCTCTCCTCTGCCCCTGGATGGAAACTCACCACGTGTGTCCGGCAAGGCTCCTTGGGATTTCTGGAACCACATCTTCCCACTCTTCTGACCCTTAGAATATGGTCTGGAAGGAGTGGAAAAACGGACTCCTACAGCAGAGAGAGTCTTGCCTTCCTGCTCACACCTGGTAAGGGTATCTTTCACCTGTGATCCAAAGAGTGAGGAGCCATCAAAGGGGGTGTTGGTGAAAGATGCTCTGAAAGGTTCTGCAAAGTTACATAGCCTCATCCAAGCGTGCCACCTTAGGGCCACGCCTGTGCCTGCGGCTCTACTCGCACCATCTGCTGCATACGAAATGAGCCTCATGGAGGAGTTTACCACAGAATTAAGAGTCGCCAGCTGGGAGGCTGCCTTAGCCTGGGCCCCCTCAGCTGATGGATCTTGGAGGGTATCTCCAAGCTCTTTCAGGAGATCCCCCTGAAGACAGGTAAAGTGGCACACGTAGTTCAGGGACCGCATGGAAAAGGTCGCTGAAGAGAACATCCACTTCCCATATCTGTCCATTGTCCTAGACTCCTTAGGGGGATGGACAGATGAAGAAGTTTCAGCCAACTCCTTCTTTGTGGCCACTGCTACCACCATGGCATCAACGGGGACACCCTTGGTCAAGAACTGTTTGTCCTGCGGGGCAGTAATGAACTTTGCAGGTCTTCTAGGGGTCAGTTCCACTGTATCTGGAGCCGTCCATGCCTTTCGAGCCACCACAGACATCAGTGGGTCGAAAGGCAGAGACACCCAGGAGGTGGAAGGTCGGGATCCAAATGCATCCAGGAATACCGACTCAACCTCGGAAGGGCTTAGAGTAGTCCAGTTTCCCCTCTGCCTAAGCATCTCAAGGATGTCTGAGGAGACATCTTCAGAGGGGGATCTTGGGGACCCTTCCAACTCCTCTAAGTCAGTATCCAATGTAATAGACTCGGGGGAGTCAACAAGATCAGGGGAGGCCTCAGAAGAGGAGGATACACCCAAGGGGGTGTCCTGGAGCGCTGGATCCCCACGCTTAGGGTCTGGAAGATTGGCAGAGGCTGACACAGGCGCCCTAGGGGGAGGAGCCGATGGGGTCGATCGTGGGACTGACTCAGGGGCCAGTACACTCCTCATCACCTCGAAGACGTCCCTGCCCAGACGCAGAGAAGGATCAGGCTCTGACAAAGCCAAAAGCCCTCCCCGCACAGAGGGAGACGGCCCCGAGGCAGATGAGGGAGCTGAGCTCACCTGTGCTGAAGCACTGAGAGGGAGAGCGGGGTCGGACAAGGGTCCGATGCCACTCGCCCCCTTGGAGCCGACGAGGGATTCTCGGCACCCAGATCCCTCCAAGGAAGGTACCATAGAAGGGATCGGAGCCGACGAAGGAACCAAAAGGGAGGGTATCGGCGCTGACGGTTCCACGACTCGAACCCCAACGAACTCCGGCTCCGATCTCAAAGGAAGAGTCGGAGGAGGAATATCAATAGCTGTGGATGGAACAGACTCCTGATGAGGAGGGCTGGACAATATTTTGGCAAGGGCCTGCGACTTCAAGAACCTACTGACCACACTTTCCAAATCATGGTTCAAAAGTCTAGAGGACCGAGAAGAGTGGGATGATTGGTGACTACGCTCCGAATGGAGCAGGGGTGACTTTGGAGCCGAATGTATTGACTCCAAAGAAGGAGACCTGGATCTCTTTCGACTCTCAGTCGGCTCCAAAGACCGTGTCGAAGCCGACTGGGAGGGAGGGGTATCGGTTTCAGCCGGAGCCGAAATGGATTGTGTGGCTTCACCCAACAACGGCTCCAAACTGGGAGCCGACGGTTTAGGTGGCCTGGAAGATTTCACCACCTGAGACTTCGATGGTGAATCTTGGGGTTTCAGCAGACCCATCAGAATCAATTTATTTTTACGCTCCTGCAGGACTCTTGGACTGAAGGCATGACAGATGGAGCAAGAGTCCTGCAGGTGCACAGCGCCCAGACAATAAACACAAGAAGTGTGACCACCTGTCAGAGACATCTTCTGACAGCATGAGTCACACTTCTTGAATCCGGACGGTTTAGGATCCTTGCACATCTTGAGGAAAACCAAGGACAAGCAAAAACACACACAGAAAGGTTAAGTGACCAACCACTAAAATTTACACACTACAGTTAACACAACCGACTACAAACACTACTGCAATAAAAAGACTATAGATAACTATAACTAAACACTAACAGTGATAATAAATATTTTTTTTTTTTTAGAAGGAGATAGAAAGAAAAGGTTATCCTCTAACTCAAACGGAACCTTTCTGAAGTAAGGTAAGAGAGAGAAGGGGGGAGGGGAAACTCTCTAAATTAAATGAGTTTCTTGGGAAAGGTTAACGGATCTAGAGAAGAACTAGCTACACTAAATATTACAGTTTTTGAAGAAAAATACAATAATAATAACAAACTTTATACGACCTGAGCCAGTAGAACAACCTCGGCAAACGAGATCTGGGTATCTAGCACCAGGCATCATGGGATATAGGGGGGCCTCGAGCCAGTATGCAGCTCTCGAGCTTTTGAAGATGGCCGAGTCGGAGCCGAGGATCATCTCCGAACCCAACCAGCAAGAATGAAGGCGAGATAGATAACTTAACATTTGTATATTACCTGTAATGAAAATAACTGGTATCATACTATAGATAATTTGATGGAACCCATGCATGGGATAAAGCATTTAGAAGATGCCTCTGTCCATCACCAGCCAAGGAGGCAGTCCTGCAGTAAATTTTCTGTTTCCAATCCATAGATTCATCTTGCACTTGAATATGAACAGGAATGAACTTTGGTTTATGTGGATGGGGAGTCTGTTCCAGAGTAGTGGTGTCTTCTGCGAGATATACCTGTCCGTCCAAACTGTTCTGTTGATGTTGCAGAAGATGTTTAGATCTCTAAAGTGAGTATTTCTGATGCCACCTTACTTGCTGATGTGCATTAAATCCTTCATTATTGGGTCAGAGGATGCCTTGTATGCCAGACACAGGCCACCTCTTATCAGTTTGTAGGATATAGAGTATAGTGACTGCTCTGACTCGGTTCATGTAAGCCATCTTTTCAGATCGTGCATCAAAAAAAAAAAAAAAAAAAAGATAAAACATGCAGGGTAATGAAGTAAAATCTGATGCACTGGTGCTTTCCTATTTAGCTGATAAAAAGAGAGGAATTTAAAAAATAGGTAGCAAAATTATGAGAGTTATTGGGGAAGATACAAACTTATTGAAAAGAGATAGCTAGTAAGCGTGCTAAAATGAAAATATAGCTTTAACACATGGTAGAAATAAGAAAGTGATATAAGAAAAGTACAGTTTTGTACCTACCATAAATGTAGATGTTCGAGTGTACACCCTGCTGCAGTCATCACACTTGGGTTATCCTGTCGTCAGGCGGTCCCGCAGTCGGCTGGAATTCCAAAGTCTTGGTCCGGCATCGGTTGCTGTCACTTCTTCTCTGACGTCAGTGCGCCAGGGGTATATATAATGCATCCGACACCATTTTCTTCAGTTTTTCTTGCCCCAGATGTCAGGTGCCCCCAAAAAGGTGGTCAGTAATTAGTACCAAATTGAGTAAATTTTGCACAAACACAAAATCCCTCCAGCTATAAGCAAATACATCAGGAAGGTATTGTAGAGATTTAGCCTGTTAGATCAGAGGGGATGGAGGGAGGGTAACCTGGACTGCAGCAGGCTGTACACTCGAACATCTACATTTATGGTAGGTACAAAACTGTACTATGTTCATCGTGTTACCCTGCTGCAGTCATCACACTTGGGTAGAATCCCAAAGCTAAGAATGGGTGGAGGAGTCATAGAGGGTTAGAGGAGGCTAAAAGACCCTGCAGAACTGCAGTGGCGAAGCCCTCCCTAGTCTTAGAGTAAAGTGGTAAGTGATAGTGTTTGGTAAAGGTGTGTACTGAACTCCAAGTTGCAGCTTCCAAAATCTCCTTGGTTGGAACCCCCCTGAGGAAGGCTGTAGATGTAGCTGTTGCCCTGGTAGAGTGGGGCCTAATGGTAGCAGGAACTGGTTTTCCATGATGGGTATAGCAGAAACGAATGCAATGTCCTATCCATTTGGAAATGGTTTGTTTTGATATAGCCTTCCCTTGTAAAACTGTAACATAAGATACAAAGAACTGGTCAGATTTTCTGAAAGCCTTAGTTTTATCCAAGTAGTAACGAAGTTGCCTGTGAATGTCCAAGGATTGCAGGAGTCTCTCCCCTTTGTTCTGTGGATCTGGGAAGAAGGTGGGTAAGTGGATGGTTTGATTTAAAGCCACACTGGAAACCACCTTAGGCATAAAGGAAGGATTAGTTCGTAGAGAAACTCTGTCTTGATGAAAAATGAGGAAAGGTTCCACTGCCATTAGTGCCTGCAGCTCTCAGACTCTTCTGGCTGAAGTTATTTCTAGCAGCAGGGCAGTCTTCCATGATAGAAACAGAAGATCTGCAGAGAAAGCTGGTTCAAAGGGAGGTAGCGTAAGTTTTTCCAGAACAAAATTGAGGTCCCATGTTGGTGTAGGTGCTCTCCTGAGGGGCCTAATGTTTTTTGCACCTCTGAGGAACTGCCTTAGAAGTGGATGCGAAAATAAGGGTGGATCCGTGTTGTAGTGGGCTGAAATAGCTGAAGCATGGATTTTAATGGAAGAAAAATAAAGTCCTTTGTGCAACATCTCAGTTAAATACTGTAGAATGTGAAGCATGTGAGGCTGCATTGTGTTTTGGCCTTTAGCTTGGTTCCAGGCACAAAACCTTTTCCATTTGTCCGAATAAGCCTTCCTGGTGCTTGGCCTCCTAGCTTCCAGAATAACATCCATAACTGCCTGAGAAAGATGAGCTGGCTGGATGCTTAGGTGATTTGCCATGCAGCCAGATTTAAGGTTTTGAGATGGCTGTGAAGAATCTGACTGTTTTGCTGTGTGAGCAAATGGGTAATTTGTGGTAAGATCCAAGATGGGCCCTGGGCCATATTCCTCAACAGTGGGTACCAGTGCTGGCGTGGCCAGTCTGGGGCTATGAGTATCAGTCGTGGTCTCTCCTTTCTGACTTTCAGAAGCACCTTTGTGAGGAGAAGCAATGGAGGGAAGGCATATACTGTCAGGTTTTTCCAAATGAATGAGAGTGCGCCCACTTTCCAAGCTTGATGGTGAAGTGTCCTTGTACAAAAGTTTGTTAGTTGATAGTTTTGAGGACTGACAAACAGGTCTATGTCTGGAAGGCCCCATTTTTGAGTTATCATTGCAAATACTTGTGGATCCAGTTTCCACTCATGGGGATCCATGATGTTTCTGCTGAGGTCGTCTGCCAATGTGTTCTTCTTTCCTGGCAGGAATTGAGCTTGTAACTGAACTTGGTAAGCCAGAGCTGTGTTCCACAAGGTCATTGCTTTCCTGCATGGAGGGTAGGAGTGTGTACCCCCTTGTTTGTTTATGTACCACATTACTGTGGTGTTGTCCGTCTTTATTGTAAGTTGTCCTGGATGTAATAGATTCTTGAAGGCTGTCAGATCATTCTGTACAGCTAGCATCTCTTTTTGATTGACGTGCAGATTCCTTTGATCTGCAGTCCATACGCCTTGAACGCACTGTCCTCCCATGTGTGCCCCCCAGGTGTAGTCTGATGCATCTGTTGTCATAGTTTGCCTGGCTGGGGGCAAGGTGAAAGGCTGACCCTTGTTGAGGTGACATGCCTGTGACCACCATAGAAACTCCTGTTGTAGGCAGGGAATGAGAGATATCATTGTGTCCAAGCTGTGGCTGTGTTGAGACCATACGCTTTTTAGGTACCACTGTAATTTCCTCATATGCAGCATTGCAAATGGTATTAGTAGTATGCAAGATGCCATGGGTCTTTGTTGCCATTGTTTTGAAATATTGAGTGAGTTGTAGTTGTTTGTCTGGCGTCAGATAAGCCTTCTGGGCCATTGTATTCAAGCTGGCACCCAGGAATGTCATATTTTGTGAGGGTACTAGTTTTGACTTCTTTTCGTTTACTGTGTACCCCAGGCAACTTAGTACATGTTTTACAAAAGCCAGATGTTGTAAGAGAATATCCTTGCTTTCTGCTTAGATGAGGCAATCGTCCAGGTATGGGTATATTTGAATTCCTCTTTATCTGCAGTATGCAATTACTGGTGCCAGGCATTTTGGAAGACTCTGGGCGCAGTAGATAAGCCAAAGGGCAGTGCAGAGAATTGGCAATGGGTTGAACCTGCAATGAAATGGAGGTATCTTCTGCAACTTTGTCTGATAGGGACATGCAGGTATGCCTCCTTGAGGTCCAACGTTACTAGCCATGCTTCCTTGCCCAACATGGGAAGAAGCTGCTGCAGTGTTAGCATCTTGAATTTGGGTACTTGTAAGAAGGTGTTTAGGATTGAAAGGTCCAGAATTGGTCTCCAGGCATTGTCCTTTCTGGGCACTAGAAAGAGTCTTGAGCAAAATCCTTGACCTTGCTCTCGAGTAGGTACCAGATGAATGGCTCTCATGTCCATGAGAGCTGTAATTTGTTTTTGTGCCTCTGCCCATTGATTTTGTGGCAGGTTTGGCATTCCTCTTTTCATTGGCAAGGTGTGAAAATGGAATCTGTATCCTCGTGAAATTATGTCTAGGACCCATTTATCCTTTGTGACAATGTGCCAGTTGTCTGAAAAAAGTGCAAGTTTTCCTCCCAAGGGGGCTGCCAAGAGAGTGTTGCTTGGCCAGATGAGGTGCAAGTCATTGAGTTTGCCTTCTGGTAGATTGGGACCTGCCTTCTCCTCCCTTCTGTGTTGCAGTACCCCATTGGCAAGGTTTGTACTGGGCTTGTGGTTGTCCTCTGCCTCTTGGACATCTGTATTTACCCCTCTGTGGTCTGTCAGTAGCTGGAAAGGACCAATTTTTTGTTGGCCAGTTTCTGCTGAAGCAAGGGGGCTGTACCTGTAGGAAATCTTTGACTGTCTGCATAGATTTAGCCTTATCCTCCATTTTCTTTAAGACGACTTCTGCTTTAACTCCAAAAAGAACATCCTGCTGTAAGGGAGCATCTAGAAGCTTTGCTTTAACATAATCGGGCAGAGTTTGTTCCTTTAACCGAGCATGCCTACGTATAACAGACCCAGTGACAGCTGCTCTGCAGGAGGCCTCCAAAGAATCAAACCCACATTGTAAAGTATGTTTGCTCACCTGTTCAGTTGCATGCAACAGATCCTGCATTTCTTTCAATTCAGACTGTTGAGGGAGAGTGCTCATTTTTTGCTTTAACTGAGAGATAAGAAATTGCTGATACTTTAGCATGTGAAACTGGCAATTTAATGCCCTCATAGCTAGAGTGGCTGAGGTGTAAACCTTTTTCCCCCACCAGTCTAGTGCTCTGGAGTCCCTTTCAGAGGGTACAGGATTTTTAGCCATAGAAGCCTTAGTCCCTATGGGACCCTGGCAGATAGTCTCTGGATCAGCAACAGGGCTTTTATAAAGAAATTTGTGGGAATCAGGTACTCTATAGTATCTGTCAGGTTTGGCCGGAGCAGGAGGTAGAGAGTCTGGATTCAAACTGGATTCTAAGTAAACATCATCCACAATGTCTAAAACTGGTGGGATGGCAAGTGGTCTGTGCTGGGGGAGTAAAAGAAAAGTACAGTTTTGTACCTACCACAAATGTAGATGTTCGAGTGCTAATACAGCTGCAGTCATAACAGATGGGTTCTCCTGCCGTCAGGAGGGTTCTCGGTCGGCCGAATTCCAAAGTCTAGGTCCGGCGTCAGTTGTCGTCGCCTCCTCCCTGACGTCAGTGTGACAGGGGTATAAAAGAACCAGCCGACGCCATTTTCTTCAGTTTTTCTTGCCCCAGATGTCAGGTGCCCCCAGAAGGAAGGCAAAACATAAATTTATGTAATAAAGCAAATGCAATATAATCAAAAAACAGTAGTTGCAAGCAAATACACCATAAAAGAATACCCCAATGAGGTTGTATGAGGAAGTGTTAGCCATAAGGCCTGTCCCAAGAGGGGAAGGAGGGAGGGAAACCTGGACTGCAGCTGTATTAGCACTCGAACATCTACATTTATGGTAGGTACAAAACTGTACTATGTTCATCGTGCATACAGCTGCAGTCATAACAGATGGGTAGAATCCCAAAGCTAAAAAAGGGGTGGTAGGCACTAGGTGGAACTAGGAGGAGCCAGGATGCCCTGCAGGACTGCAGTGGCAAAGCCTGCTCTAGATTTGGAGTATAATGGTAGGTGATAGTGCTTGGAGAAGGTATGCACAGAACTCCAAGTGGCTGCTTCCAAAATATCTTTGGTAGGAACCCCCCTGAGGAAAGCTGCAGAGGTAGCTGTGGCCCTTGTGGAGTGAGATCTGATGCCTGCAGGTACAGTTTTACCATGAAAAGAGTAACAAAAGCGTATGCAGTGGGCTATCCATTTTGAGATTGTCTGTTTGGAAATTGGCTTCCCTTGAGCTCCTGTAGCATAGGACACAAAGAGTCGCTCTGATTTTCTGAAAGGCTTTGTTCTGTCCAAATAATAACGCAGCTGTCTGTGGATGTCCAAGGAATGTAGTAGTCTCTCCCCTTTGTTTTGAGGATTAGGGTAAAAGGTAGGTAAGTGGATAGCCTGATTCAAAGCTACCCTGGATACCACCTTTGGCATAAAGGACGCATTGGTTCGTAAGGAAACCCTGTCCTGATGGAAAATGATGAAAGGTTGCACAGCCATGAGGGCTTGTAGTTCCGATACCCTGCGAGCTGAGGTGACAGCCAGAAGGAAGGCTGTGTTCCAGGACAAATATTGCAGATCTTTTGATTCAGCTGGCTCAAAAGGAGGCAAAGTCAGTTTTTCTAGAATGAAATTGAGGTCACAAGCAGGTACTGGTTGTTTCCTTGGGGGTTTTATATTCTTAGCCCCTCTGAGGAACTGTCTTAAGAAGGGGTGAGAGAATAAAGAAGGATCAGTGTTGTATTCTGCAGAAATGGCTGAGGCATGGATTTTGATGGAGGAGAATGAAAGTCCACTGCTTAGCATCTCAGCCAGATACTGTAATATTTGAGGTAAATTCAGTATTCCAGGATTCTGACCCTTTTTCTCATTCCAGGCACAAAACCGTTTCCATTTTGCGGAGTAAGCTTTTCTAGTAGAAGGCCTTCTGGCCTCCAAAATGACATCCTGCACCTCCTTTGAGAGTAGGGTCTGTTGTGAAATTAAGGAATCTTCCATGTGGCCAGACTGAGTGTTTTCAGCTGACTGTGAAGAGTTTTGAAGCTGTGCTGAGTCAGAAGGAGAGGCATTAGAGGTAGGATCCATGGTGGGGAATGTGTCAGGCTCCTCAGGAGTGGGTACCAGTGTTGTCTTGGCCAGTCTGGAGCAATGAGAATCATCTTTGGTCTGTCTGCTCTGGTTTTTAATAGAACTTTGGGCAGCAGAGGAAGAGGTGGAAAGGCATAAACTGTCATTGTTGTCCAACTGAAAGAAAGTGCATCCACTCTCCAGGCCTGTGGATGAAAGGTCCTTGAGCAGAATTTTGCCAATTGGTGATTTTTGTGGGAGGCAAAGAGATCTATGTCTGGCCTTCCCCATGCTTGAATTATCTCTGTAAAAACTTGAGGATGCAACTTCCATTCGTGTGGATCTGTCATATTTCTGCTTAGGTTGTCTGCCAGCATGTTTTCCTTGCCTGACAAGTACTGTGCTTGAAGTTCGATTTGTAATTCCAGAGCCATGTTCCAAAGAGACATGGCCAGCCTGCATAGGGGGTATGAATGGGTTCCTCCCTGTTTGTTTATGTACCACATTACTGTGGTGTTGTCTGTCCTTATCAATAGCTGGCCTGGATGCAGAAGGTTTTTGAAAGCTATAATAGCATTTATTACTGCTAGCATTTCCTTTTGATTGATGTGTAGGTGCTTTTCTTTTTGGGACCATTTGCCCTGAATGCACCGATCTGTCATGTGCGCCCCCCAGGCGTAGTCCGAGGCGTCTGTTGTGATGGCTTGATTTGCTTGAGGCTTGCAGAATGGGAGACCTGTGTTTCTTTGGCATGCTTGAGCCCACCACAGAAATTCCTTTTGAAGACATGGAATCAGGGGTATTATTGTTTCCAAACTGTGGCTGTGTTGAGACCATAGGTTTTTCAGGTACTATTGAAGTTTCCTCATATGCAGCTTTGCACATGGGATTAGTAGGATGCAAGATGCCATGAATCCCAGAGCCTGCAGGATTTTCCTTGCAGTCAGCCTGGAGAAATTCGCAAGTTTTCTGAAGTATTGAGTTAGTTGCCCCAGTTTCTCTGGCGTGAGGTAGGCCATCTGGGTGTTTGTGTCCAAGATGGCACCCAGAAAAATTACTGTTTGGGAGGGTATTAGCCTTGATTTCTTTTTGTTGACTGTGCATCCCAGAGAATTCAACAACATTATTACAAAAGCCAGATGTTTCAGAAGTATGTGCTTGCTGTCCGCTTGGATCAGGCAGTCATCCAAATATGGGTATATTTGTATCCCTTGAAGTCTGCAGTAGGCAATTACTGATGCCAGGCATTTCGTGAATACTCTGGGCGCAGTAGATAAGCCAAAGGGCAATGCAGAGAATTGATAATGGGTTGAACCTGCAAGAAATCTGAGGTATCTTCTGCAATCTTGTCTGATTGGGACATGCAGGTATGCCTCCTTGAGGTCCAATGTTACCAGCCAAGACTCCTTGCCCAGCATGGGAAGAAGCTGCTGCAATGTGAGCATCTTGAATTTTGGCACGAGTAAAAATGTGTTTAGGATGGATAGGTCCAAAATAGGTCTCCAATCTTTTCCCTTCCTTGGTACCAGGAATAGTCTGGAGTAAAAACCTAGACCTTGTTCTTGTGAAGGTACCTCTTGAATAGCTTTCATGTCCATGAGATCTGAAATTTGTTTTTGTGCCTCTGCCCTTTGATTGTGTGGCAGGTTTGGCATGCCTCTCATTTTTGGAAGGGTGTGAAAATGGAATCTGTAGCCTCTGTCTATAATGTCTAGGATCCATTTGTCTTTTGTGACAATATGCCAATTTTTCGAAAATAATGCCAGTTTTCCGCCTAAAGGTGCTGCCATTTGAGCCTTGCTTGGCATGCAAAGGGAAAAGTCACTGGGTCTGCTTTCTGAATGGCTGTGAACTATCCTCACCACCTCTTTGTGTAGGTGCTTGCCATTGTCTGCCTCTAAACGATCCTTGAGAATGCCCTCTGCCCCTCGGGCACCTGTATCTACCTCTTTGGGGTCTGTCCATGGCTGGAAAGGACCAATTTTTGGAAGGCCAATTTCTGCTGAAACGTGGAGGTTGTACCTGTAGGAAATCTTTCACTGTTCGCATTGATTTAGCCTTTTCCTCCATTTTCTTTAATACCTCCTCAGCTTTAACACCAAATAATACATCTTTTTGCAGAGGGGCATCTAGTAATTTAGCTTTGACATGATCTGGTAAGGTTTGCTCTTTGAGCCAGGCATGTCTACGTATGACTGATCCTGTAACAGCAGCTCTACATGAGGCCTCTAAAGCATCAAAACCACATTGCAAGGTATGTTTACCCACTTGTTCTGCACTATGCATCAAATCCTGCAACTCCTTCAAGTCTGGTTGTTCAGGTTGTGACATTTTGCTTCTCAACTGTGATAACAGAAACTGTTGGTACTTTAACATATGGAACTGGCAGTTTAATGCCCTCATGGTTAAGGTGGCCGAGGTGTATACCTTTTTCCCCCACCTTTCTAAACCTCTGGAATCTCTCTCTGAAGGTAATGGATTTTTAGCAGTGGAGGCCTTAATTCCCTTGGGGCCCTGGGAGATAGTTTCTGGGTCAGCCGCATGGCTTTTGTATAGGAATTGGTGTGAGTCAGGAACCCGGTAATACCTGTCAGGCTTGACTGGGGCTGGAGGTAAAGAATCTGGGTTAAGGCAGGCCTCCGAATACACATCATCTAGTATGTCTAAGACAGGAGGTATAGCCAGAGGCCTGTGCTGAGGGAGCAAGAGAAAATCCCTAAGCCTTTTCTTGGAGTCTGAGTACTCTTGGCCTTCCCAGTGGAAGTGTTCCCTCAAGGTATGCGAGGTTTCCCCAAAAGAGTAATCCTCAGGGGGGGGAGACAGAGGGAATGGACTCCTCTGCATCAGAATCTTCAAAAGGGGAGTATGAATGTTCCTGGTCATCAGAATGCTCTGAAATAATGGAGGCCTGGTCCGAGGAGGGGGATTCTTCCTCTACTCTGGGCCTTTTGTCCGGGGGGGTTGAGAACCCCTGATAAGAGTAATCAAATCCTCAGCCATTTTGAGCATCTGCTTTTTAGGCATGGGGCCTTGAGAAGGGCCCTGTGGAGCTTGTCTTTTAGTATGCATGGCTGCTTTAGACTTAGTGAAAGCCTTGATGGAAAAAGAAGAGGAAGGCCTGAAGACACCTTGAGAGGTGGCAGACCTGTCTAAACTCTGAGTTTCACCGCCAAGAGTGGCTTCGGTATCGGTAGTCGGGGTGTGGGCTGAAGAGCCTGCGACCTCGGGTACAGTAGGCACCGCCAATGAAGTGTCGTCTGTAGTCAGGGGCTGCGTAGGCGCCTCACTGAAAACCGGACCACCTGTAGTCGGCTTTGGCGTGGTGTCGGTAGAAGCCGCGGACCTCGTATGTCGGCCCTTATCTTTGCGTCTTTTACTCAAAACTGGAGTCTGAGTATCCGACGACATAATGTAATTAAATTATTTGCCAAAATAGTGTTGGGTGAACTCCGCCCGACGCTTAATAGTGTGTCTGTTAAATGTAGCACAAAAACGACAAGCCGAGACGTCGTGGTCTGGGCCTAAGCAAGGAATGCAGAGGGAATGAAAATCCTTATGCGGTATTTGCTTCCCACATGAAATGCAATTATTAACTTTGTCTGACATCGGTCTGAGGCAAGAAAAGTTTCCCCAACGGGGTACTTAGCTTTCAAGAAGACTTCAGTTGCAAAATATTCGTAATCTCAGGAGCTGGCCGACCAGCACTTGCGAACTGCTTCTGCTTCGGGCACCGCGCGGCAAGAAAGACTGAAGAAAATGGCGTCGGCTGGTTCTTTTATACCCCTGTCGCACTGACGTCAGGGAGAAGGTGACGACAACTGACACCGGACCTAGACTTTGGAATTCGGCCAACCGTGGACCCGTCTGATGGCAGGAGAACCCATCTGTTATGACTGCAGCTGTATGCACGATGAACATCTCTCTGAGCTTTTTCTTAGAGTCAGAGTAATCCTGACCTTCCCAGTGAAAATGTTCCCTCATAGTGTGTAAAGTTTCCCCAAAGGAGTAGTCTTCAGGAGGAGAAGCTGAGGGAATGGAATCCTCAGCATCAGAATCTTCATAAGGGGAGAATGAGTAATCTTGGTCCTCAGAGGAGTCTGAAGAAATGGACACTTGTTCAGAGGATGCATAATCTCCCTCTTGTCTAGGCCTTTTGTCAGGAGGGTGCTGGGAACCCCTGATTAAAGAGATCAAATCTTCAGCCATTTTGAGCATCTGTTTCTTAGGCATGGGGCCTTGAACAGGGGAGTGAAGTGCAGTCCTTTTAGGTTTAATATGAGTCTTCGTCTTAGGATACGTTTTAATGGTGAGCGTCGTCGGTCTGAAAACGCCTTCAGAAACCGAAGGTGTTTCTGCAGCACCGACATCTTTTTCAGCAAGGTAGTCGGTAGGGCCTGGCTGCGTCAGCCTGGTACATTCCGCCAAAAGTTCCAAAGTGGTCTCGTGTTCCAGATCTGCGGTAGTCAGGGGCTGCGTCGGAGCCTCACTGAAGACCGGAGAACCGGAGACCGGACCAACCGAGGCCTCGGAATCTGGCTTAGGCCTGGGCTGCCTGTCCTTATCCTTGCGTTTTTTGTGCACGCCGGTAGTCGGTTGCTCCGACGGCATAGTGTAGTTAAATTTTCTACCTAAGTAGTGTCATGTGAAATCAAAGCGTCTTTTTATAGTACACTTATTAAACCTAGCACAAAAACGACAACTAGTGACATCGTGGTCTGGGCCTAGGCAAGGTATGCAATAAGAATGAAAATCCTTATGAGGTATTTGCTTTCCACAAGAAATACAATTGTTAACTTTTTCAAACAACCAAACCAAAAACCACCTCCAGAGGAAGCCTTAATAGGCAAAAATAGTAAAATGAAAAAAAGGCTTCCACCACAACGAAAAGTTCACTGAGAAATTCTGTTAAAATGTAGGCTTTAATAAAACAAAGAAATAAAAAGCACAAATTGTGCTGTTCAAGTTGCAGGTCAAACAGGATAAGCGCTTTCAGTTAAAAAACTTCTTCAGATCCTAGTGTGTAGACCTGACTTACTGCTGTTAAATAAAGATCATTAATTGCTCAATCAATCACATACAGCAATCAGATGCACGCCTTCCTTAAGCCTCCATTTCATTTCTTAATTAGGCTTCTCTCTTTCAAAATAGGTTTAATAGGAACTACTCTATTGAGCCCTGGAAATAAATTGGCTCTGAGGTTCATGATCCATTTGCTTTCTTCCTTTTCACTTTTGTTGACAATGTCTTCTCCACGAAGTTTAGTAGTCACATTTGAGATAACCATAAAGCTAAATGAATGCCCTGGATTTTCATACACATGTCCATATAGGGCATTGGTTACCACTTTATTCTTGATGTCTAGCAGATGGCGAAGTATCCGTTCCTTAAACTTTCTATTGGTCTTTCCTACATAATAGGCTTGGCACAAATTACAAGTGCCAACATATATAACATTCTTGGTGTTGCAGTTAGCAAAACCAGAGTACTTATAGCATTTGTTAGTTACCGGATGAACAAAACTGTTGGAACATTTAATGTGGCTGCAAGCTTTGCAAAAGCCACATTTCCAAGTTCCTAACCTATTTCTTCCTTCTGTACTCTGCTTGTTAGGTATTCCATCATAGTTGCACAATAAATCCTTTAAGTTCTTCTTGTTTTTATAACCAAACTTAGGTGTTTCCCCTACAATTCTCTTAATTTTATTGTCAGCAGTTAAGACTGGCCAGAATTTCTTGATGGTTTCACGGACATCAAAGGAGTCAGTGCTGTAGGTCATCATGCATCTGAGACTGTTGCTGTTCCCACCTTTCTTCACATCACTCTGCTTCAGTTTCGAGTAGTACGGTTGCCCTTTGTTGTATCGAATGGACATTACTTTGCCTTTACTCATGACTAATTGTTTTTCATTACAGCCTCTTGAAGCAAAATTATGTAATAGTTTGTCTTGTTCCTGCAGAAAATCATCATCGTCAATACAGAGCTTGGATATCCTGGTTACTTGATTTTCAACAATATTCTGAAAAACATGTCTCAGGTGCATGCTATTGTAGTA
Organism: Protopterus annectens; assembly: GCF_019279795.1. Classification (NCBI taxonomy): domain Eukaryota; kingdom Metazoa; phylum Chordata; order Ceratodontiformes; family Protopteridae; genus Protopterus; species Protopterus annectens. Next base: position 287,500,936 of record NC_056743.1, read on the forward strand.
TAGCATATGGTTCCACCAGTTTGGTTTCCTGAATATAGTGGTGCCGATTCCTTTGCTTTTATTCATTAAAATTCTCACGTCTAAGAACTCAGTCTCATTTGCTGGTGTTTTCACTTCGAATCTTAGAAAGCTAGTCGTACTTGTTAAATAGTTGACAAAATCATTTAGGCGTTGCATACTGCCCTTCCATAGGAATATAACATCATCCACAAATCTATTGTAAAAGATGATGCATTCCTTCCATTCATTTTTCGTATCCATTTCCCATTGCCTTTCCCATTCAGCTAGGACTATATTGACATAGCTATTTGCACAGGGGGTGCCCATGGCTACCCCCCATTTCTGCCAATAGTAGCTCTCACCATAGAGGAACACATTGCTCTCCAGGACCAATTCCAGGAAGCTGCATACTAGGTTCACATCCATGTTTACTTCAAAATGAGAGGTAAAGTCCCTTACTGCTTCTATTCCTATATCGTTGGGTATGCAAGTGAATAAACTGTTGACGTCCATCGTCACCAAAATGAGGTTGTCTATGGAGCTTTCTTGCTCCATTCTTTCATACAGTCTCTCCAGCAACTGACCAGTGTCCCTCAAAACAGTATGTGCGAAAGGCAACAACTTCTTGAGCTCAGTTTCCACATAGATTGAAATGGGCTCAGTGACCCATCCTCTCCCCGAAACTATCAGTCTCAGATGGGGGTCAACACTGTTCTTATGAATCTTAGGCAACCCTTTGATAACAGGTATAGTTGGATATACCATTTCAAGAAAGTCATATAGATTTTTATCAATTGCTCTAGTCATTAATTTGTCATATAGGATATTCTTTACTGAGGAAATCAATCTGTCTACTTGATACTTCTCGATTTTGTGGTATGTATCACTATGGCTTAACATATCCTGCATTTTCTGGGCATACTGTGTTGAATTCATCACTATTAAAGCTCCTCCTTTGTCAGCTGGCCTGAAAATAACATCTTTCATTGTTTGCAATTCTTTTAAAGCCTGAAACTCATCCTGTGTTAAATTGTAATAGTGTTTACTTTTTCCTTTTGACCTCCATTCAAACACCTCATTCTCACATAACCATAAGAACATCTCCACAGTGGGATGATTGCTGGGGACAAAGGAACTTGTTTTTTTCAACACAGATGATGTATAGTTTATACCAGTATTTTCATTGTCAAAAAGACACTTCAACGTAACGTTCCTACCAAAGCATCTTAAGTCTGTCACTAACTCACTCAGGTCAGAACGTATTGAGGGTATAAAGCTCAAGCCTCTTTGCAGAACACTCTTATGGGTAGCTGTCAGCTCATAATCGGATATATTAATTACCAATGAAATCAATTCATCTAAGCTCATTGAGGTTCCTAAGTTACCTTTCTCTTTTTCCTCTCTCTGCTTTCTGACCTGGATCTCCCGACATTTTTCTGTGTTAATAAAAAAGGGAGTTGCTGTAACAAAGGTGCATCGACAGATCCCTTCTTTGGTATCACGCTCGGAACTATTTCACTTGAAGGCTGAATGCTTCCTGCTGACGCAGTGTCTACATTCGCTGCATTATCATTTTCCGTTAGCGATGTAATGACCTCGAGCATACCAGAGTCATTGTTAACTATACTACCATTAGTCCTATTGTTAGGAGTATTGCGAGAGGCTAATTCAGGATGTTGCCCATTAGTGTGCATATTACTATGTACTTCAGCATGTACATTTACACTAGAAACAGTCCTGCGTGTCACAGGTACATTTCCCATGTTGTCAGAGCGTTCTTTTCTATCTGGTGCTCTCTTATCCCTCAGCCACTCAAACAGGCGACCGTTAGTAAAATCAAAATAATCTCTCTTTAGTTTGTTAATTTTTATATTTTTCAATTTGTTCTCATAGGTTTCCAATTTATCTTGCAGGGTTTCTAGGTTAAACAAGCAGCTGTCAGGTAATCTCATAGTTTCCATTTGCTTTTGCTAACATTCAATAAGAGCAGAAACCTCATCTTCACATGGCTTAAAGTAGTCTATTAGTAGCTGCATATATCGGAAGCTTGTCTCTATGTTAATCTCCTGCCATTTGGCCAGGAGATCTGGGTAGGTGTTCCCATAGCTGGGCATACACCTAATTCTCAATTCCCTCGGTATAACATTATGATGTAGACACGCTTCCATGTGAAATCGCTGCCATTGCAGCCTCTTGAGCTTATAGGCTGCATTCTCAACTTCTCTAAAGATGTTATCAAATTCTTCATTACAGTTTGTAATCAATTCCGGATTCACACCAGTCTTTATATTGATATCAAATAAAGGATTGTGCATACCTGCATTAAAAGTAGTATTAGTTTTCCGACCATTTTCCATCACAAAATACAGTGTTGACACCAAAGCAGTAACAAATAACTACTGTGTGAAGTGTTAAGGTAGAAAAACAAGCACAAACAACCAAACCAAAAACCACCTCCAGAGGAAGCCTTAATAGGCAAAAATAGTAAAATGAAAAAAAGGCTTCCACCACAACGAAAAGTTCACTGAGAAATTCTGTTAAAATGTAGGCTTTAATAAAACAAAGAAATAAAAAGCACAAATTGTGCTGTTCAAGTTGCAGGTCAAACAGGATAAGTGCTTTCAGTTAAAAAACCTTCTTCAGATCCTAGTGTGTAGACCTGACTTATTGCTGTTAAATAAAGATCCTTAATTGCTCAACCAATCACATACAGCAATCAGATGCACGCCTTCCTTAAGCCTCCATTTCATTTCTTTCAAAATAGGTTTAATAGGAACTACTCTGTTGAGCCCTGGAAATAAATTAGCTCTGAGGTTCATGATCCATTTGCTTTCTTCCTTTTCAGTTTTGTATGGTATGCAATAAGAATGAAAATCCTTATGAGGTATTTGCTTCCCACAAGAAATACAATTGTTAACTTTTTCTGACATCGGTCTGAGGCAAGAAAAGTTTCCCCAATGGAGTACTTAGCTTTATACAAGACTTCGGTCTGAAATTCGAGTTCGAAAATCTCAGGAGTCGGCCGACCGGCACTTGCGAACTGCTTCTGCTTCGGGCACCACTCAGCAAGAAAGACTGAAGAAAATGGCGTCGGATGCATTATATATACCCCTGGCGCACTGACGTCAGGGAAGAAGCGACAGCAACCGACACTGGACCAAGACTTTGGAATTCCGGCCAACTGCGGGACCGCCTGATGACAGGATAACCCAAGTGTGATGACTGCAGCAGGGTAACACGATGAACATCAAGTAATTATTTAAACAAGATGACAAATGTTAAAGTACTGTAGAAGAAGGGATTTTTTTACAGAATAAAAGGAGCAACTGCAGAGTATTAAAAAGAAAATTAAGAAATATTTCGATACTAAGCATGGGTTTAAAAAGTTTGTTGTTAAATGAGAAGTTATGTACCTACCATAACGTTCCATGTTAGTTGTCTTCTCTCGCCTTCTTTCTTGCTTGATGGGTTCGGAGCCGATCCTCGGCTCCAACTCGGCACTTTGCTAAGCTCGAGAGTCACTTTTACCAGCTCGAGGCAGCCCCATATCCCATGATGCAAGGCGGTAAGTACCCAGATCTCGTTTGGTACCTATAGGCAATAACACCTAGCACAAAAAATTTCCCAGAAGGAAGTAAGGCAAAAGCCTAAAGGATGGGCTATAAGGAAGACCAGACAACTAGCTGGTATTACGAAGCAATCTCCCATATATGGAGAAAAAGGTCTGTCCAGGCCAGGGGGCAGGAGGGAGGGTCGCAAGAAAGAAGGCGAGAGAAGACAACTAACATGGAACGTTATGGTAGGTACATAACTTCTCAATGTTAAGTTGTCAATCTCGCCTTCATTCTTGCTTGATGGGACCGCGTCCCTAGCACCTCTATCCTGGGTGGCTCAATGGAACAGACTCTTGAGAACTGTAGAGCCAAAACTGGCTCTATCCCTGGAGGCCAAATCTAATTTGTAATGAGAAACAAAGGTATGAGGAGTGGCCCAAGTGGCTGCTGCACAAATAGTGTCTAATGGAAGTCTAGCCTGAAAAGCTGTGGAAGTGGCTAAGCTTTTGGATGAATGCGCTTTTGGTTTTGAGCACAGCTGTTTTCCCCTGAGTTGATAGATTTCGGAGATGGTGGAAGAAAGCCATCTAGATAAGGTCACTTTGGAGACAGGAAGGCCTTTCTTATTTTCAGCATAAGAAAGAAAGAGCTGATCGGATTTCCTGAATTGTTTTGTTCTGTCCAAATAATATCTGAGTTGGCGGTGAACATCAAGATAATGTAATTTTTGTTCCGATCTGTTTGAGTAATTAGGGAAAAATACAGGGAGGTCAATAGATTGGTTCAAATTATTTTTCGAGGCCACCTTAGGCAAAAAGATTGGATTAGTTCTAAAGGATACCCTGTCTTTGTGGAAGACCAAATAAGGGGGACGAACAGAGAGAGCATGAAGTTCTGACACTCTCCTTGCCGAGGTAATAGCAACAAGGAAGAGTGTTTTCCATGAAAGAAATTTCAGGGAACATGAAACAGCTGGCTCGAAGGGAGGAAGAATTAAGGATGTCAGCACTAGATTTAGGTCCCATTGAGGAGGAGGACTCCTGACTGGAGGTTTTAGGAGAAAAATTCCTTTTAGAAAGGCTCTACAAAGCCTGTGGGACATAATGTTGTGATCTGCAAACCCGACATGAAAGTTCGAGATAGCAGCCAACTGAACTTTGACCGTGGAAGATGAAGAGGCCGAGTGAAAGATTTCCGCTAAGAAATCCAAAACTGCTTGAACAGGGGCAGTAAAGGGATCTATATTTTTAGCTTTTGCCCAACAAGAGAAGCGTTTCCACTTGCTGGTATAAATCCTTCTAGTAGAGGATTTAAGGGAAGCCACTATGATATCCCTAACAGGATTAGAGATCATAGGAAGCCTGGCTAAGGAAGGAAGTGGAGCAACCAAGCTGTGAGGTTGAGAGAAGGAATAGACCGATGCAGCTGACCCGATTGGTGAATCAGAAGGTCTGGCACTGGGTCCAGATGCCACGGCTGCACCAACAGGTGAAGATGGAGGAACGGAAACCAAATTTGTCGAGGCCAATAGGGAGCAATGAGAATCATTTTGGCTCTCAAAACGGTGGCTTTCTGGAGTACTTGTGGAATCAACGGAAAGGGAGGAAAGGCATAAAGAAGTCCCTGGGGCCAATCCTGGGTTAGAGCATCTCTGGGGGGATGGCCTGGCAGTGGGAAGAGAGAAGAAGTCTGGGCATTTGCTGTTTTGGGGAGTAGCAAAAAGATCGCAACATGGGCGGCCCCATTCTAGAAAAATCTCCTCCACTATAGATTGTTTGAGAGACCACTCGTGAGGCATGAGAATAGCTCTGCTCAATCTGTCCGCTAGAATGTTGGTTTTCCCAGGGATATGCGTTGCTACCAGAAACCGATGAGAGGTGATCGCCCATTGCCAAAGTCTGAGAGCTTCTCGACACAAGGGATAGGACTTGGTTCCGCCCTGTTTGTTGATATACCATACTACAGACATGTTGTCTGTGTGAACTGCAATTGTTCCCAAGGGAAGAAAGTCGTTGAGGGCTTGCAACGTTAAAAGCACTGCTCTCATCTCTAGGACATTTATGTGCAGGTGGTATTCGAACGGTTGCCACATCCCATGAACCATCCTGTCCTGATAATGACCCCCCCACCCGATCAGGGAGGCGTCCGTAGTGACTGTGGCTACCGGGGCCGGGGATACAAAGGGTCTGCCTAGATGAATCTGGGGAGAAGAAATCCACCATGATAGATGATTCTTGCAAATTTGTGTCACCAGGATTTGGTGACGCATGGGAAGTTGTTGGTAAGACCACTGGGTGAACAACATCCATTGAAAAAGACGCATGTAGAAGCGGGCCAAGGGAAGAAGGGTAATGGCTGCAGCCATGAGGCCCAACACCTTCAGAACCATTCTGGCTTGCACCTTTTTGCTGGCAAGGATGATCCGCACGTGACTTTGGATATCTGAGATTCTTTGGTCTGTGAGGGTTGCTGACATCCGAACAGTGTTTAAGTTTGCGCCTATGAAAGTAATAGACTGGCAGGGCAATAAGGAGGATTTTTCGTAGTTGATCGAAATTCCTAATTGAGTGCAGAGATTTAGGGTGTAATCCCTGGCTTGAAGAAGTTGATGCCTGGTGGTGGCTGAAAGGAGCCAGTCGTCGAGATACGGAAACACCTGGAATCCTTGACGTCTCAGGTGAGTCGTGACCACTGCCATACATTTGGTGAACACTCTGGGGGCTGTAGTGAGACCAAAGGGCAGGGCTCTGAATTGAAAATGACTGGACCCCAGCCGAAAGCGGAGAAACCTTCTGGAGCGTCTGTGAATTTTTATGTGATAGTACGCGTCCTGAAGGTCTATTGAGCACATCCAGTTGTCCTTTTCTAGAAAGGGCAAAATTGATTGAAGTGTGACCATTCGAAATCTTGTCTTTCTCACAGACTTGTTGAGTCTGCTGAGATCCAATATTGGTCTCCAGTCTCCCGTCTTTTTGGGGACCAAAAAGAATCTTGAGTAGATTCCAGGCTCTGAATGGTCTGTTGTAACTGGCTGAATGGCCCTTTTTTGTAGAAGCTTTGATACTTCTAACTTTGCAATTTCCCTTAGACCGGGTGGCACATCTGGAAGGGAATTTTTGTGAGTGAAAGGACTTTCCTCGAAAGGAATCTTGTAACCCTTGGATATGATCGACTGTACCCATCTGTCTTGAGAGAGGGAACGCCAGGCTTCTGGGTACAGCGATAGTCTTCCCCCGACTGCCTCCAAGGATGGACAGTCGGGCAACATCTCAGGGATGCTGGAAGGGCTTGTCAGAGAGAGGCTCTCTGCTTCCCTGGTTTTGTGGACCCCCTCTGCCTCTAGAGCAGCGTCTGTTATTATTACCCCCTCTGCCTCTAGGGGTAAACTGACCACGTGCGTCTGGCGTGACTCCCTGGGATTTACGGAACCACATTTTTCCGCCCTTCTGACCTTTGGGGTAAGGTCTAGAGGGGGTAGAAAAACGGACCCCTACGGCAGAAAGAGCCTTGCCGTCCTGCTCACACCTGGTCAATGTATCCTTCACTTGAGGGCCAAACAATGCTGACCCATCAAAGGGAGAATTCGTGAAGGACGCCTTAAAGGGATCTGCAAAATTACAGAGCCGCATCCAGGATTGACATCTAAGAGCCACTCCTGTACCTGCGGCTCTACTCGCTCCATCTGCTGCATATGAGATCAGTCGCATGGTGGAGTTAGCTATAGAATTAAGGATTCCTAGCTGAGAAGCAATCTTTTCTTGAGCCCCTGCAGCCGTAGGATCCTGCACTACTTCACCTAGTTCTTTAAGGATGTCCCTTTGGAGTCTGGTGAAGTGACATAAATAGTTCAGCGAACGCATGGCAAAGGTCGCTGAGGAGAACATCCGCTTACCATACCTATCCATGGTCCTAGAAATAGAAGTTATGTCCTTACCATAACGTTCCATGTGGAGTGTTCATCTCGCCTTTGTTCTTACACATGGGTTCGGAGCCAATCCTCGGCTCCGTGCCGGCCTCTTGCAAGCTCTGCATCGAGAAGAAGCTCGAGACAATCTAATACCCACAATCCCCCTCTGCCTTTACCTCAGATCTAGTTTGCAAGCAAACCAATCTCTAGAGAGAGCACATTCATGCTTATATCACATATGCACAGAATAGGAGTCTATACATAACTATATATATATAAGAACAAATAGACATATATATATACATACCAACTATGTACACAACATCTACAAAGCAGAAACAGAATGCTCCCAGCCAGGCATCAAAAGAACGTTCTTCTTAAGGGCGGGAGGGTGGGAATGTAAGAACAAAGGCGAGATGAACACTCCACATGGAACGTTATGGTGAGGACATAACTTCTATATGTGATAGTGTTCAATCTTGCCGTTTGTTCTTACACATGGGTAGCGTCCCTAGCTCCTTGTTCCTGAGGAACTCACGGAAGGACGTTCTTGAGCACAGTGGAACCAAAGGTTGCTCTGTCCCTAGAAGCCTTGTCTACCTTATAATGAGAAATGAATGTATGTGGCTTAGACCAAGTAGCAGCCGCACAAATAGCGTCTAGTGGTAGGCGGGCTGCATGAGCCAGAGATGTAGACACTGACCTTGTGGAATGTCCTTTGGGTTTGTGTAAGAGAGTTAGATTTGAGGAATCATAGACATAGATTATACAATCCGTTAGCCACTTAGAAAGAGTTCTTTTGGTAACCGCTAGTCCTTTCCTGCTATCAGCAAAGGCCACAAAAAGTTGATCAGTTTTTCTGTGATCTTTTGTTCTATCCAAGTAAAATCTTAGTTGTCTGTGAACATCTAATTTGTGCAACATATACTCCATTTTGTTGGAGTGATTTTTGAAGAAAGTGGGTAATTCAATTGACTGATTAATATTGTTAATAGAACACACTTTAGGGAGGAAGGATGAATTAGTTCGAAGAGAAACTCTGTCAGAGTGAAAGATCAAATAAGGGTGCTTGATGGAGAGAGCCTGAAGTTCAGATACTCGCCTAGCGGAAGTAATGGCTACCAAAAAGAGAGTCTTCCAGGACAAAAATTTTAATGGGCAAGAAGAGGCAGGTTCAAAGGGGGGCAACATTAATTTAGATAACAACAAGTTTAGACTCCAAGGTGACGTAAGAGATCTGACTGGTGGTCTAATATGAAAAACCCCTTTTAAAAAGGCTTTACAAAGTCTGTGGGCCATAACAGGAGCCCCACATTCTTCCACATGGAAATTTGAAATGGCAGCCAATTGAACTCTTAGTGTAGCAGGAGAAGCACCCTGATGGAATAAGTCAATTAAAAACTCTAATATTTTACTCAAAGGAGCTATAAAAGGATCCACTTGCTGTGTATTCGCCCAGAATACAAATCGCTTCCATTTACTAGAATATGTTTTAGTAGTGGAAGCTTTATGAGAAGCCACCAATATATCCCGAACTGCTGGCGAAAGAAGATCAGACCTGGCTAAGTTGGGAATTGGAGCAACCAAGCTGCTAGATGGAGGGACCGGAGCGCGGGATGGGGAGCCCCTGACGAGTGAGTCAATAGATCTGGCTCTGGGTCCAGAATCCAGGGTCCCCGAATGCAGTGTGTCTTCAGGAAGGGAAACCAAATTTGACGAGGCCAGAATGGGGCAATGAGGATTATTGTCCTGTGAAGGTTTCTGGCTTTCTGGAGAAACTTCGATATCAGGGGAAATGGAGGAAATGCGTACAGGAGTCCCGGGGGCCAATCGTGAATCAGTGCGTCCCTGGGGACTTCCCCTGGAGGGGGTAATAGGGCAAAGTAGCTCCTGCATTTGGCATTCATTGGAGACGCAAACAGATCGCAGGAAGGCTGGCCCCACGTGTGAAAAATCCTTTTCGCTACTGACTGATTTAGGGACCACTCGTGCGGTAACAGAATTGCTCTGCTCAGCCTGTCGGCTATGACGTTGGATGACCCCGGGATGTGCATTGCTATTAAAAAGCGAACCGTGGACTCCGCCCACTGCCAGATTCTCATGGCCTCTCTGCATAGCTGATAGGACGTGGTTCCCCCTTGCTTGTTTATGTACCAGACTACCGACATGTTGTCCATCTGAACTGCAATAGTTCCTAGAGGAAGAAGGGGAGCAAAGTGTTGCAACGCACTCGAGGCCCTTCTCAGTATGGAGAACATCGATGTCTGTGCAGTGACAGAAACCTGGTTCAAGGCTCCTGAGAGCACCCCAGCACTATCAGGTTTTACCTCTTATCATGCGTTCCGGCCCCAAAATCCGGACAATACCAAGAAAGGAGGGGGGGTATCCATATTCATCAAAGACACCCACACCTCAAGACTGGTGGCAACGCACGATGCATCGGAGACCATCCAGGTGCAATTAACCATAGGCAAGACGGCTCTGCAAATTGTAGCATGTTACAGGCCACCCTCACAAACTCAGGAACCTCACATGGCCTTCCAGAAAACACTAGAGGGGATAAATGTATCACCAAACACCATCATACTAGGTGACTTCAATTACCCTAATATAAACTGGGAACACTACTCAAGCCCAAACACCCTAGCCCAAAAGTTCCTGGAATTCATAAACTCAAATGCTATGGAACAACTAGTCACCATCCCCACAAGAGGAGAAAACATACTTGATCTCATCATCACGAACATGGGAGCACAATGTTCAACACCAGAAGTATACCCCTCACTGGTGAGATCAGATCACAAACTAATCTCGCTGGAGGTCCTCATCCCACCCCCACCTGAAATAAAAAAGACCACAGTAAAGAAGTTCTCGAAAGCAGACTTCACACTTCTAAAGACTAGTGTGGTCTCCTTTAAGGCCCCCGAGCCGACGGAAAACAGTACTCAAGCCGCTGAATCACTTACAAATGCCTTCTACCAGCACCTGCAGGACTGCATGGATAAGGCAATCCCAAGCAAAACAAAGACTCTTTGTACCAAAGGCAAGCGTCCACTCTGGTGGACCCCAGCCATAAACAAACTCTACAACAAAAGGAGGAAGCTACTACAAAATAGAGCAAAATCCTTAAAAGGTAAGACACCCTTGATCACTATAAGTAAAAAACTAAGAGCTCTCATAAAATCATCCAAAGCAAATTTTGAGAGAAAAATAGCTAAAGACTCAAAAGACAATCATAAGGCCTTCTTTAGCTATGTTAGAAACCTGGGAGGAAACTCCCAGATATGCTCAGAACTAGTTCAAAATGATGTGAAGATTACTGATCCTACAGACATTGCCAACATACTGGCTGACAGGTTCAGTGCAAACTTCTCCCCTCCCCAAAGGAGAGATATCTATACCAAGCGATTGCAGCCCCCAAACATCTCCAACGCCCAAGTGAGAACTGCTCTCCAAAGCAAAAACACAGCATCCATGGGACCTGATGGTGTCCCCGGCTGTGTGCTCCACGAACTCAACGAGGAATTAAACCCACAGCTAGGACAGCTGTTTAATCATAGTCTTACCTCTGGATACGCACCCAGGAGTGGCGCACTGCAACTGTGGTCCCACTTCACAAAGCGGTGCCTCCACCGACCCAGGAAATTACCGCCCATTAGCTTGACAAGCCTTATCTGCAAAGCCATGGAGAGGATCATAATGGACCTCATAAATAAAGACATAGGGAATTTGCAGACTTTGGATCCATCCCAGTTTGGCTTTGTCAAAGGCAGATCATGCCTTCTAAACTTGGTTGACTTTTTCAAACGGTCACCAAAGCCATTGATGAGGGAAAGGCAGTCCATACAGCCTACCTCAATCTGGCGAAGGCCTTTGATACAATACCCCACTCGGGTATCATTGAAAAACTCATCAGCTTAAATGTTAACCCATACATCACAAGATGGGTTGCAAACTGGCTGAGTGACAGAACCCACAGGGTCAGAGTTGCTGGCGCCATGTCAGACTCAAAGCCTGTCACAAGTGGTGTACCACAGGGCTCAGTCCTGGGCCCACTCTTGTTTGGCATCTACTTTTCCGAAGTACAAGCAAACACAGGAGGGTTATGGCTGACAAAGTTTGCAGATGGCTGCAAACTGGGCGCCATAGTAGAACACATCTGACACAGATATCCTTCAGAAGGGTCTCACAGAAATGGATAACTGGTGCCAGAGCCATGGCCTAAAGTTAAATGCCAAAAAATGCATAGTCATACCCTTCGGGAAAAACAAGGTTACCCCTAGCTACCAAATAGGTGGCAATCCACTGAGTACAGAAGAAGTTATCAGGGACCTGGGGACCCAGGTTGATAGTAGTCTGTCATTCGACACCCATGTAGCTAAAGTAGTTAGGAAGACCTTCTACATTGCCCACCTTATCATGAAGGGATTCTCATCTAGATCAAGGGAGGTCATAGTCTCCCTATACTCATCACTCATCAGACCAATGATTGAGTACAATGCCCCATTCGAATGTATCTGACCCGACACTTGCAGCAGCTGGAGAGGCCACAAAAGTTCCTCACCAAAAGGATAAAGGGTCTCAAACATCTGTCCTATGCTGCCCGACTGAAAGAACTCCAGCTCTATTCAGTCGCCACTTGCTCAGAGGTGACCTTTGCCTAACATACAAGGCCATGTCAAACCCAGATTTGATGAATATGCTTCACCTCAAAAAATCTAGATCCATCAGAGCCACAAGGGTGGGAGACTTAAACCTCGACACGGCTATTAATAGGACGTGCTGGAGGGATAGATTCATCACCCAAAGACTCCCTATGCTGTGGAATAAAATCCCGGTATATGTGAGGCAGTGCACCTCGCTGGCCTTGTTCAAGAGAAATCTTGACCAATGGATGGGAGATCGCAGATATACCCCAGGGATTACCTCAGTGTCACTGCTCAACAGAGGCACAGCAAAATAATGGGTATAGTTCCCCATACTAAAGGGGTGGCGTAAGCCACAAAACTATGGGCTAGGCTTGTAAATGCCCTCGGGCAGATAGCCTAGTATGAACCTATGAACCTATGAACGCTAGAAACACTGCCCTCAACTCTAGAACATTGATGTGCAGATTGTACTCCAAATTGGTCCATTCGCCTTGGACTGTCTGTCCCTGAAAGATGCCCCCCCACCCTATCAGGGAAGCGTCCGTGGTCACCGTAACTGTAGGCGTGGGTAGCACAAATGGTCTCCCCTTGGAAAGGTTGCACGTTTGAAGCCACCAGTTTAGATGTGTCTTGCATGTTTTCGTTATAAGAATCTCGTGTGTTAGAGGTAGTTGTTGAAACGACCATTGTGCAAACAGTAGCCATTGAAGAACTCTCATGTGCAGCCTTCCCAAGGGTATTGCAATAAGGGAGGCTGACATGAGTCCCAAAACCTTCAGTACCAGTTTTGCTGGAGATTTCCTTGACAGAAGTAGAAGACATATGTGAGTCTGAAGTGATAGTATCCTTTCTGGGGGAAGTCTTAGAATTAACTGACGTGTGTTTAATTCTGCTCCTATGAACAAAATATTTTGTGATGGCTGAAGCAAGGATTTTCGAAGTTTACGGAAATCCTAGGTGAACACACAGTTGAAGAGTAAAGTCTCTGGCCTGTAATAGTTGACGCTGGGTGGTGGCAGAAAGGAGCCAGTCGTCCAGATACGGAAACACCTGGAATCCTTGGCGTCTCAAGTGAGACGCTACCACTGCCATGCATTTGGTGAAGACCCTGGGGGCTGAGGTCAGACCAAAGGGCAGGGCTCGAAATTGAAAGTGACTGGCCCCCAGAAGCGCAAATGATCTCTGGATGCCCTGGCCATTTTGATGTGGTAGTATGCATCTTCTAGATCTATTGAGCACATCCAGTCGTCCTTCTGTAAGAATGGAAGGATCGATTGAAGCGTGACCATTCGGAACTTTTCTTTCCTGACGAAGGTATTGAGGTAGCTTAGGTCCAGGATGGGCCTCCAGTCCCCTGTTTTCTTTGGAACTAAAAAGAACCTTGAGTAAGTCCCGAATCCTTGCTGGTCCGCTGGGACTGGTTGGATGACTCTTTTTTCTAGCAGCTTTGAAATTTCTATAGCTGCTGGCTCGCAGATGGGGCGGTACATCTGGGAGTCTTTTCTTTGGAATGGGATGGGATAGAAAGGGAATGTTGTAACCTCTGATAACCACGCTTTTTACCCACTTGTCTGTAGTTACATTTTGCCAGGCCTGAGGGTATAAAGCTAAGCGACCCCGACTGCCTCCAGAGCAGGACAGTCGGGCCTCCTCTCAGGAGTGCTGGAAAGGTTTACCAGGGAGTGTATCCCTGTCACCTTGATGTTGCGGACCCCCTCTGCCGCCTGGGCGGCGTCTTCCACCTCTGCCCCCTCCTCTGCCTCTAGAGGGGGCATCTCCCTGTGTGCCTGGGAAAGCTCCTTGGGGTTTTCGAAACCACATTTTTCCACCACGTTGCCCTTTGGGGTACGGTCTGGTTGGGGTGGAAAAACGGACTCCGACAGCAGACAGAGTCTTTCCCTCCTGTTCACACCGGGTAAGGGTCTCCTTTACTTTGGGGCCAAAGAGAGTGGCACCGTCAAATGGGACGTTAGTAAAGGAAGACTTGAAGGCTTCCACAAAGGAACATAAGCGCATCCAGGATTGTCTGCGAAGAGCAATCGCTGAAGCTGCTGCCCTACTCGAACCTTCGGCTGCGTAGGAAATCAGCCTCATGGACGAGTTCACAATGGATGTAAGGGTATTAAGTTGCGCTGTCACTTTCTCTGAGACAGCAGCATCTGTAGTACCCTGGAGGGTATCTCCCAACTCTTTGACTAGATCCCTCTGTAGACATGTAAAATGGGTCAAATAGTTCAGGGATCGCATGGAAAAAGCCACTGAACTAAAAATGCGCTTCCCGTACCTATCCATCGTCCTAGAATCTTTATTAGGGGGATGGACAGATGAGGAAGACTCTGACATCTCCTTTTTCATGGCCGCTGCCACCACCATAGCGTCAACTGGAACTCCTTTTGTTAAGTAGGACTTGTCCTGAGGTGCCGTGATGTATTTATTGGGTTTCCTTGGGACTGGTTCCACTGTGTCAGGAGCCTCCCACGCCCTTCGAGCAATTAGTTCCATTAATTCATCGAAGGGCGGAGTAACCCAGGAGGAGGAAGGGCGAGCACCAAATGCCTTCAGCGAAACTGACTCATCCTCAAAAGGGGGAAGGGACTGCCAGTCACCTCTCTGTTTCAGGATCTCCAATATGTCCGAAAAAGACATCTTCTGAAGGTGACTTAGGGACCCTTCTGACTCATCTAAGTCAGTATCAGATGTCAAGGATTCTTGTGGAGAATCCAAGTGTCTCCTCTTACACAATCTTTTCCTAGGGACTTCTTCGTGGGAGCATCCGAAGAAGCCTCCGAGGAAGAGGGGGCACCCTCCAGGGGTGGCTGAGACACTGGTGCCCGACGCTTGGATGTGGCCGTGGGTGCAGAGGAGGATAACGGCCCTTTATGGGGAGGAGAGGTTGCTTCCACTGATGTGGTTGTCTGGGTAGACAACACCTTCCTCATTAGATCGAGCCCCGGGTCCCGCATCGAAGAATCTCCCGGTTCCGAAGAAATGGGAAGAATCCCCGACACAGGCACCGAAGGCATCGACCCCGAGGACGGAGCCGAATCGATCCACGCTGAGGCCCCGAGGGGAAGAGTCGGAACCGAAACGTCGGTTCGACTCTCGGCCCCGGAACCAAGGACAGATCGTCGGCTCCGAGACTCCGGTACGGTCCGGAGTCGAGGTGAGAGGAACAGACCGAGAGAGGGACGGTTCTGGACCCGAGGGCTCCACAATCAGAAGATCAACCTCTTCCGGCTCCAAAGACTCGATAGGTCTCGGAGGAGGAATGGATGGAGACAAAGGGAGGCCTTCGAGTTTCGACACCAACTGGGTGGAAACCGAAATAAGTTTGGACAGGGCCGAATGCTCCAATAACTTCTGCACCACACGATCCACATCGATATCGGAAAGTTTGGAAGAAGAACGGGTCGAAGGAACCGAAGACGGAGCCGACCTCAATAAGGTCGAAGGAGGGAGCTCCATCACCGGTTCCAAGACTCGAGGCTCAGGAACCGATACCAGTTGAACACTCGGCCCCGAAGTCTGTGGAACCGGTGATCTAACATTTGCTGAAGAGCTCGGAGCCGATGACTTGGGCTCCGACGTCTTCGATTCCTTAGAGGATTTCGATGCCTGGTCAGAAGCATCCAGAGCCTCCTGAAAAGAAGGTTTTAATAAACCTCTGTCCATGAGTTTCCTGCGCCTATCTGTCATGACCCTCCCACTAAAAGAGTGACAGATAGAACAGTCCTCTTGCAAGTGGAGAGGGCCAAGGCAGTAGACGCAGGAACTATGGTTGTCAGTCACTGACATTTTCTGGCCACACTGACAACGCTTAAATCCTGATTTTACCTTATCAGACATTATACAAGAAAAAGACAAGTCCAGTATTATAGTCAAATCCGAGAAAAAAAGTGTCAAATCCGGTTTAAATGTCAAATCCTTTTTAAATTTAAGAAGGGTTGTAGGCCCCGAAAAACTCTAACCGATAAATAAAATTAACGGTACCGAGAATTTAACCACTTAACACACAATCACTCAGTATATCAAGATATATCAAATAGAACAAGAAAAATCCAATAAAATATAACAAATTAAGTTATATCTTAACTTTAGATGCTCGAGCTAGCTCCCAGCGATGCGAACACAGCAGCGGCAAACTAGATCTGAGGTAAAGGCAGAGAGGGATTGTGGGTATTAGATTGTCTCGAGCTTCTTCTCGATGCAGAGCTTGCAAGAGGCCGGCACGGAGCCGAGGATCGGCTCCGAACCCATGTGTAAGAACAAACAGCGAGATTGAACACTATCACATTCCTTATTAGGAGGATGGACTGGTACGGAAGGATCTGCAAGTTCCTTCTTAGTGGCGGCCGCCACCACCATGGCATCAACAGGGACACCTTTTGTAAGGAATTGCTTTTCAGAAGGGGCTGTAATAAATTTAGACGGCCTCCTAGGAACTGGCTCTACAGAATCAGGAGCAGCCCAAGCCTTTCGAGCAATAACCTCCATAAGGGGGTCGAAAGGTGGAGACACCCAGGAGGTGGAGGGTCGAGATCCAAATGCCTCTAGGTATACCGACTCATCCTCGGAGGGATTTATGGAGGGCCAGTTTCCCCTCTGTTTTAGGAGTTCTAGGATGTCTGAAAAGGAGACATCCTCAGAGGGGGATCTTGGGGATCCCTCCGACTCATCTAAGTCGGTATCTGAAGTGGTAGACTCAGGGAGTCCAGGTGTTTCCTCTTACAAGTCCTCTTGCGCGGAGGATCTCCTGACTGGTCAGGAGAATCCTCAGAAGAGGGGGTTCTTCCCAGTGGGAAACCTGAGGCGGTGGATCTCTAGGTCCGGGAGCAAGAGAGATGGAAGAGATATCGACAGGCACTGTAGAGGGAGGAGCTAAGGGAATAGACTGCTGACTGAGCCCAGTGGCCAGCACACTCATCACCTCGAAGGCCCCCCTCCCAGGGAGATCCGAGAGAACCTGTTCCGAAGAAACTGGGACTCCCGGGCCCACCGAAAGGGAAGGCTCTGAGGCAGATGTCGGAGCCGAGCTCACCAAGGCCGAAGCTCCAAGGGGAAGAGTGGGGTCGGACAAGGGTCCGATGCCACTCACCCCCTCGGAGGAGACCAGGGAAGCCCGACCACCAAATCCCTCCAAGGAAGGTCTCGAGGAGGAGATAAGAGTAGATGCTGAAGGTGCAGAAGGAGGGGATATCTGCCCCTCAGCCATAGCCGTAACTATTCCCGTAGACTCCAGCTCCAAACTCTGAACAGTCGAAGGAGGAACTTGAAGGGGGTGTGGACTAATAGTCGTCTGCTGAGACGGACTATGAAGCATCTGGGCCAGTGCCTGTGATTTCAATAATCTGCTTACCATCCTCTCTAAATCATGGTCAGATAACCTGGATGACCTAGATGATCGGCTCCGATGGCTCCGTTCCGAAAGAAGAGGTGAGGCCGGAGCCGACAGAATCGGTTCCAAAGAGGGGGACCTTGACCTCTTCCTCGAAGGAACCATCGGAGCCGACAAACCCACTGATCCAGTCGGAGCCGATAACTTTTCGGCTCCGAGAGAAGATCTAGATGCATCGGCTCCAGCCGGAGCCGATGCAGGCATCGAAAGAGCGGTGTCGGAGCCGGTCGGCGCCGACACCGAAGCCTGGGCCACATGGTGGTCGGAGCCAGTACTCGGAACCGACACCAAAGTGACCATAGAAGTATCGGCACCGATAGCCATCGGTGCCAAAGATTTAGCCAAGGTTGGATCGGCTCCAGCCGGAGCCGATCTCGACTCCGACAAAGTCGGAGCCAAGGCCGAAGGCTTTGGTACAGAAGCCTGGGCCTTAGTCTTGGAAGGCTTTCCCAGAGCCGATTTGGCCGGGGAGCCCTCTGGTTTAAGGAGTCCCCTTAAAATGAGCTTATTTCTCCTTTCCTGCAGGACTCTCTGGCTAAAAGAGTGACATATTGCACAGGAGTCCTGCAGGTGGAGAGGTCCCAGGCAGTATAAACAAGAAGTGTGACCGTCTGTCAGAGACATCTTCTGACAGCACGAGTCACACTTCTTAAAGCCTGAGACCCTCTGCTCTTTGGACATAGTGGATACAGAAGATGTACACACACAGTCCCAATCAAACAGTTAAAATTAAAGTAATCAGTAAAAAACCTCACACACACACACACCCTGACAGGGGGGGGGGGGGGAGAAGGCCTGACTAAAAAAATTAAGGAGGAATAATAAATTTAGTCAAAAAGGGGCTTACAATTAACTAAAAATGAAAGATTTCTAAGAAAAAATACTTTTTATCTGAAAAGGGGCTAATAGCAGTTTAAATTTAAACACTTACCAGGAGCTGGTAAAAGGAGGACCTCATCAGTGAAGCGGCAAACGAGATCTGGGTACTTACCGCCTTGCATCATGGGATATGGGGCTGCCTCGAGCTGGTAAAAGTGACTCTCGAGCTTAGCAAAGTGCCGAGTCGGAGCCGAGGATCGGCTCCGAACCCATCAAGCAAGAATGAAGGCGAGATTGACAACTTAACATCAAGTATTTTTATAACAACCCCAGAGCACAAAAATGTTTAGCACAACAACTTAGACAAGAACATATAAAAGGTTGTCACGAATCTTAAGGAACCTATGACAAGAAAAATAACCACAGATCCTATAGTGGTAAAGATATTTTAGAAATGTTAGGGAGCCTATGGTATGAAAAATATCCACAGATCCTATACTGGGTAACAAAGATATTTTAGAAATGTTATGAAAATTTGCAGAAAGCAGAGGAATAGAGAAACAAAAAGGCAGACATGGAAATATTTACTGAATATTAAGTTATGCCAAGGTTAGAGGAGGAGTCAATAACTAATAGCTAAAATAGGAAGAGACGAGATAAAAACTGTGATGAATAATCAAACAACAGGGAAGCCTCTTGTGGAACTTTGAAATTTTCAGTTAGAACAGAAAAAAGTTAAAAAGATACAGAAGGATTTGTTTAACAGTATTTAAAGGGGTGAAATACCATCATCTTGGAAGAAAGCTGAAGGGGCTGTATTAGTCAAAGCAGGTAAAGACTCTTCAAACCCAGCTTCATATAGATGAATTTCAAATTTAAACCATGACAATAACTTGTTTATGTCTACAATAGCAAAGGGAATAGCAAAGGTGTTGTCAAAAGTGATTGCGCTAAGTAAACGATGAAACATGATGGTTTGGAGGCAAGAATTAAGGTGGGAGGATTTCTCTCTGATGAGGTGTATCTGAAAAATAGAACAATGTAAGGATATCTTCTGTATCTTTTCTTGTTTGCTTCATATTTTAAGCCATTGATACAGTAGTAGTGTTGTTGCCTTACAGCAAGAGGTTCTCCTGTTCAGTTCACGGCTGGAGTGCCTTCTGTGTGGAGTCTGCATGTCCTCCCCGCGGTCGAGTGGCCTCCGAAAGACATGCGTGAATGGGCATGCCTTTGCTGAAGGCTGGGTGTCGGGCTGGCAACTTGGCATCATAAAAAAATCTACTGCCAATCATTAGCGGACCACAGTTCCGCTGTGGCGACCCTTAACCGGGAAAAGCCGAAAAGACAAACAAACAAAGAAAATAAGGGGCTCACAAACTCATGGATATAACTGGTATGGTAATAAAGAAAATTCAGCTTTACCTTCAGATCATATTATTTTGCACTTCATAATCCAGAAAAGAACATTTCAGTGTTGTAGAACATTTTGAGAAAATTGCAAGTCTTTCCTGGATATAAAATAAATTAAGATAAAAGAAATGCAATAGGGATAAACTATGTACACAATATTTATGGGGTATGATAAAGTATTTATATGTATAGATTTAAAAGTATTCTGTTATGGCAATTACCTGTTAAGGCAGTCATATGGTAAGACACTAAACAAAAGATAATAAAAACTGAGAAGCTGGAGCTCTTGATAATGACTGTGGTACAAGCAGTGGAAATGTTTCTCGTGTTTAGTTTTCTATACAGGTCAGGAGTATTTTTATCAACCAGAGGAGAGTTTGCAATGATAATTAATATAGACTGAAATGAATTTATATGGAAAGGGAAGTGAACAAGAGTTAAATGAGATAAGCTGATTTTCCCCACAGAAGAAAGTGGTTTAGGATCACCTTACTTAAAGGGATACTTCACAACTATGCAGTTAAAGCTCAAATGCATAACTCAAACAGAAGATTCTCAATCAAGTTGAAAGGGATGATGATGAAATGGGGATGGGGGAATTTGAGAAATAAGGAGACAGTAGGATTTTAGATGCAGGACCTTAATGACAACCACAATTACCATGTAGAATATTATATTCATAAAAATATTCTATGAAGTAACCCAACACAGAAGTGGAATTTACTAAAGGAAATTAGCAAAAGAACCAAGGTACTGGGAGCAAAGCAGAAGTTTGGACTAAGTTGAAAAAGCTTTCCTAACCAGAGATTAATAACGGACTATACACAAAAGCAAAGGGATATGGGACTGCTAAGTGAAAGACCATTTCTATGAAAGTAATTAGTTGTGCTTAGAATAGAAGCTGCTATCAAATAAAGTATATAAACTCTTGCATAATACCTATAAGAATCAATCAGAAAAGATTAGAAAAGATCTGGAAAAGTTACTGGAAAGGCAATTTACGAAAATACAATGGGTGGACATCTGTACAACTCCTAACTATACAAAATAGTCCAGAAGACATCAGATTTTTGGATGGAAGTGTTTGTGCCGGCATTTTTGTACCGGAAGCACACACAAAAGAATTCTTCCTCAGGTAGAAAGCAAAGGCTGGAGGTGTGATATGGAAGAAAGAGGTAACTAATAAAATATTTTGGTACTTTTCCGTTATCGGGGCAACATATCTGTAATGCGTCAGGTAGTGGTTGAAATCTTCGCACGGGTGCTGGGAGTACCTTGAAAGTTGGCGTGAAAAGCAATTCTCTTTCCAAACTGTGCTTCTCAGAATCCTTGCAGAGCTGTTAGCCGTGAAGTGCTTCCCTTTCCGATTCTTGAAACAGCTGTTGTGTGTGAAGCGTTTCTTTTTTTTTTTTAAAGCAGCAGCTCCTGCTTTGAAATGGTCGGTGTTACAAAGTTAATACCTTTTTATGAAGTAATGGCAATGTTTGCCATAAAACCACAACATTATGAATAAAATGACTAAAACCATGAGGGAAAATTCAGTACATTTGCCGAAGATCTGTACAGTGCAGAAAGACTGCGGCTGCAGCCTGTTAAACAGCGTTTGTGTTCAGAGTTTACCATTGTAGAATATTATAGTTCATAAAATGATTCTATTTGAAATCCTTAATGACAACCACAATTACCATGTAGAATATTATATTCATAAAAATATTCTATGAAGTAACCCAACACAGAAGTGGAATTTACTAAAGGAAATTAGCAAAAGAACCAAGGTACTGGGAGCCAAGGGAGCCCGCAGGATTTTTTGCAGGGGGGTGCAAACCCAGAGCCCCACCCACATAACTCTCCCCACCCCCTGCCAACATAGCCCCACCCATGTCCACCCCCAAGCCCCGCCCACACAGCCATTCCAGTGTCCCATTACTTGGCTATTTCTCCCCATTTGCCGTAGACACTGTTCAAATCTCTGTGTGCATACTGTTTTATGCTTTAGTTCTACAATGATTACAGGCAGTTGGATTTAAATTACAACTTTTATTTCAAACATTATAGCCCAAACACTGAGACATTTACTAAACCTAAAAAAGCAAGTGTCTTACAATGAAAACAGACTTGGCATTAAAGCTTCTCTACTTTTGAATCTCACATTCAATGAAACTGCATTGAAACCCACATTCAAAGAAAAAGCATCTGGCCAGTGGCAGGTTATTTACCTTTGAACTGTTTTCAAGCAATAGGCTCCTTGCACACTGTTAGGGCCATGCAAAAGATTTGATTTACCAGATTGTATTAATTATAATATATAATTGAATTATATCCCTTGTATTATACAGCAACACTTGAGTGTCTCTGCCGAAGTAAAAGTAATCTGAATAATTCCACATTAAAGATATCTGAAACTAATGAAGATGTTGTTGCTAGAAAACTGTATATTTCAGTGTTTCATCTACAAATTCAGTGCCTGCTTCTGTCAAAGTATAAATTGCCTATGTTAAATTAAAAAATGGTAAGCTGGTATATTGCAATAGAAAATGGATGGCAAGCTGAAAAACAGGTTCATAGTTATTAGGCATCTCATCCAAAGGAGGACATCCTCAGGACTGCAGCATACAGATGTACATGCTGTAGGAATAGAACCTCATGCCTCTCCATTAAGATGCAAGTATTCTACTTGTGGTGCTACTAACATAGCTTTAAAACTTTATACCACAATAGAGATACCATTTGCTAAACAAAACAGTTGCACATTATAAATAGACTTTGCATGAGCAGCAGTAAACTTAGCTTCCCTTAAAACTCAGTTCCTTGAAAATGCACTTAATTCCACCTGCTAACTCTAACTTGAGCATTTTGCTTTCTCTCACACAAACATACCACAACCCTCAAGGCCTCAACCTTAGTGCAAGAAATCTGGACAAAACCTAAAATAAATAGGGCAGATTATAAATATGGCTCTCAACTTAGAAAATTGCAAGAGTAACAGGATTTGTGTTAGTATGCATTTTTCTAAATGATATGACATCTAATGATATGACATCTAAAACTGAAATGTCTCATTATTTAGCAACTTCAATCCTTTTTAGGAGGAATATGGGGCAAAAAATCTGGACATTCTGCAAAAACCTGGACAGCTGAGGGGTATGCTACCTCCCTCTTATACACACAAACAAAATAATTCTAGTCAGACGAATTAGTTCTGGGAAGGTTGCACTGAACGGCACCGTGCTTGATCTGAAGTGGGTGAAATCCTGGTAGCCAGTGATAACTGATCTGCAGCTCAGCAATGTGGAGCATTAAAGCATTTTAGCAGAGCATTGTTTCATCACTACCTATTGTGTTTGCACATAAGCTGTAGCTATTTCAAACATTTGCCTTTTTTGATTACTACAGAGTACATTTACCCACCAGAGCTATTGTGTTTTGACTTCAGTGTGGAGCTTACCTAGTTGTTGCAGGGCTTGGCTTTTAAGTAAGGTAGAAATGCTTATTTACCATATACCATTAAAGCCACCCAACTACAAAAGTGTACTAACACACAGACACTGCTATAAGTCACTGGTCTCCAATAAAAGCGTAATGAGCTTCTGAAAATACTGTAATCCTGTCCTTTTATTACAAATACTGTCATATGCATTTCGATACCCAAGGCTTATACATTATCTAGTTATGTAAATATTCTCTGCATGGCAACAACGAAAAGGCTTTCAATGCTGGTAATTTTTTAACAATATGCTTACTAAAGCTTACTTGCATCTTACAATCTCCGACAAGCTTACCTGATGTTCATTAAACCATGGCTACTTAAAACACTGCAACAAGGCACTGTGACAGCATACAGTTCCTGAATAATAAGAAGCATAAATCAACAGTATAAAAATCTGATCGAAAACCAGAACATTCTGCAAAATCAAGGACAGATGAAAAGCCACGGTCGTATTTGTGATCTACCTTGGATGGGGGAATACTCTGCACACTTACACTGCATAACTGCTCCTTGCCTTCCTTGGACACATCCAGAGCCACTACAATGGGGGGGGTGCAATAAGTATGTCATAATTTGAAATGTCTCTGGCTGACAGTGATGGCTCTGACACTCATACCTCAACTTCAGAGCAAGAAATCTTGACAAAAGCCATACATAGAACTAGAAGTGGGACACAGGCCCAAAAATAAGGCCAATTTTTAAATATTGCTCTTATTAACTTAGATAATAGAACAGTAGTAGATCTTGCATTAGTATGAATTTTCTGAAGGGTATAAAATCTGAAACTCAATCTTTAATGACTTTCCACTAATTTTCCAGAAAACCACAATTTTATGAAAAACAGACCAAATGTGATGCAAAATACCTGTCAAAAAGGGACACCTTTTAATATTAACATTGTTAACTTGAGCAGCTAACAAAATAAGAGCATCTACATGCATTTCTGAAATAAAAGTAATCTATAACTCTGATCACTACAGTTATATATAATTGTAAACCCTCCACATTTTCTTCCAAAACTGCCATTTTGGATGAGGGATTATTAGGGAGAGCAACATTTTGAGCCAAAATTAGGGACAAATGAGAGGTTTGGATATTCCTAATCTACAAAGTGATTTGCATGTACCTCTCAACCTCTTAATGCAGGAAATCTGGACAAGGCCCAAATATATTGGGTGGAACATACAAACACTACTAAAAATTGCTCTTGTATAAACTTAAGACAGTCTTACATTAGCATGCATTTTTCTGAAGGTTATGACGTCTGAAACTCAATGTCTGTCATTTAGTGACTTAATTCCTAAATGATTTGCTAGAAAACCACAAATTTTATGAGGAACAAACCAAAAATAAGAAGCAAATATCTATTCATTCTGCAAAGATATGGACAACTGAGAGGTATAGTTCAACCGGGGCTGTCTGAGTTCTACCCCCCTTACAAAATCATGGTCAAATGGAGACTCCCCCCTGCAGCCATTCCAATGTCCCATTCCTTGGTTATTTTGCCCCATTTACCATAAACACTAATGTGCATACTGCTTTACTTCTGCGATGATTTAGGATTTCATTTGAAAGTTTTATTTTGCATTTTACAGCACAAACCCTAATACATATCTGTTAAACAAAGCAATGCAGTCTCACAATGAAAATAGACTAAAATTAAAACTTCTCTGCCCTCGAAACTCACATGCATTGAAACAGCATTGAAACCCACATTCAAAGAAAATACATTACTCTGGGCTGTCTTCAAGATCATAGGCCCCTCGAACATAACATGCACATGCTCTTTGATACACCTTCCTGACTGTATTACATTATATTCCTTGTACAATACAGTACAGTTGTTAGAGGGCATTTTAAATGTGTTTCGAACATTTTTCCAGTAAACAATGAAACAAAATGCATACACCAATGACAAAACTGCCCAATTCAGAACATTTCCATCATAAAGTCTACTCAACCTTCTATAGTCCACCAGTATCAGTAAAAAGATATGCACAATCTCTGTAGTAAAATCCACATTAAAGAAATTTGTAACTAATAAAGAGGTTGCTGCTAGCAAACACTTTATATGTCATTGTTTAATCTACAAATAAAGTGCCTGTTACCCTTGGAAGAATAAATTGCCTTTGTTGCATGCAATAAAAAAATGATAAGCTAGTAATACCGCAATAGGAATGGCTAGCAAACTGATAACAGGTTCATAGTTACTAGGTATCTTTGCCAAAAGAACTGCAGCATCCACCCCCTTTACAACACAGTACAGTATCAGCAATGCATCTACCTACTGCAGGAGTAGAACCCACAGCCTTCAGCATCAAAAGCAAGTACACTATCCTGTGGTGCTATTAACAGTCTT
Source organism: Protopterus annectens (assembly GCF_019279795.1). Taxonomy (NCBI): domain Eukaryota; kingdom Metazoa; phylum Chordata; order Ceratodontiformes; family Protopteridae; genus Protopterus; species Protopterus annectens. The sequence goes on from NC_056743.1 coordinate 287,526,516, forward strand.
GAGCAGACTAAACATAAGCAGCACTAAACTTTTGCTCCCCTGCAGCTCTCAGCTCCTTGTAAAATCTACTCGATACTCAGCTGTATCTCTGAGCGTTGCAGCACAAGAAATCTGGAAAAAGCCAAAATTTATTGGTTGGGGGGGGACAAAAGGCCAAGAAACAGGGACACATTTTAAACATTGCTTGTATAATGTTGGAAAGTTGCTAGAATAAAATGCTGCATTACCACCATACATTTCACTGCCACGTCTTGAACCCAGGGGACCCCATGCAAAACAGTCAGAGCAACATACCACTACGCCAAATCAGCTGTTTTGTGAAAGAGGAAGACTGAAACTTAAATGGCTATCATTTAGTGAATTCAGTTCTCACCATAGCACAGCTGTCAACCTCTTAGCACAAAATACCTGAACAAAGCCAATAATGGGTGAATACAACCCCCAAACATTCAGTGAATTCAGTTCTCACCATAGCTCTCAACCTCTTAGCAAAACACCCAGACAAAGCCAGTAATGGGGGAATATAGCCCCCAAACATATTCAGTGAATTCAGTTCTTACTATAGCTCTCAACCTTAGCACAAAACCTGGATGAAGCCAATAAATACTTGAATAAAGCCAATACTGGGTAAATACAGCCCCCAAACATATTCAGTGAATTCAGTTCTTACCATAGCTCTCAACCTTAGCACAAAACCTGGATGAAGCCAATAATGGGGGGAATACAGTCCCAAAGACAGGGATACATTTCAAATATCCATCTTGTACACTTAGAAGAAAATTGCTAAAATAAAAGCTTTTGTTACCATGCACTTTCTGAAGAATATGTAGTCTGACATTGAAATGAGTGTCCATTTTTTTAACATTTGTTAACCAGGAAAGTCTGACTTGGAAAAAAAGCAAATTTTTAGCAGAGGTCCAGGGAGAAACACTCCAGACAGCCAAGAATCAAACCAGAGAACATGTAGCTGTGAGGCAACAAGGACACGCACAGAAACCACAGATTTTATGAGGAACTTTAGAGTTGGTGCATTATTCACAAGCTTTTTCAGTAACTCATAGAGGTTTCCTGTTCCGGATATTAGTCTATTGTCATATGTTCTAGAAGTTTGTTTAAAGGCATAAAGCCATAGTTACCTCTAGCATGTTATGTTTGAACTTAGACAAAGACTGTATCATTCCTAAAAATCTCCTGAAGGTTTGTCTATCCTCCAGCGTTTGCATAAGTACAGCAATTCTTACTTTTCTCCTTATTTGGCTGCATGCCTTGATACAGGAAAGTGACCCATGTATTGAAATTGGTCATGTAAATTTGGCATTTATTCCTGTTTGGTGAGCAACTGGACCAACCTCAAGCTCTGCTCATGTGTTTTTTTTTTTTTTTTTGCACTCCATACCACCATATCAAAGGCTCATCTGATAAATCTCTACCTTCCCAGTTACATACTGAACTTACAAAGATTCAAGCTTGCTTTATCACGTTTAATTTGCCACAAACTCTGATTAGCATTCAGTAAAGAAAATCATTTAGCACTGGGCATTGTTGACTCAACCTCTGTCAGCAATGGGGAGTGGTCTTCCTAAATCACTCTTAAGATCTTCAGGGCCTATGCAACTTCTAAGCTGGTCTTGCTTCAAAACTGTAACCATACTGTTAACCCATACATTAGGCCATGGATGTTTAACAGTTGCATCCGGCATATCCATGAATTTAAGCTGTTGCTCTCCTCTCTCACTTAAAGCCACTGGTACTCTCCTAAATGTATAGACTACTGGTACTGCACCAGAACATACACCGATTTTACATCCCCTGGCATATATACCAACCCAGTAAGTAAATCTGTTTACTTCTGCAAAATATCTCCCAAAATACTTCTCCCAACTCCCTATCATTCGTTCAATTCTAAACAGACCCTCTGCCTGGAATATATACCAACCCAGTAAATAAATCTGTTTACTTCTGCAAAATATCTCAAAATATTTTTCCCAACTCCCTATCATTCATTCATTCCTTCCTAAACAGACCCTCTGCCTGCCCTTCCATCACCCCACTCATCACAGTCACACTCCTAGAACTCTCAGAAACTCAGACCAACACCTGCTTGAAATCTACAAGCCCAAAAAATCCATAGGTCAAACTCTCTATAGCTACACACCAGCCCTAGCCTAGAACAAATTGCCCCTGTTCATCAGAAACTTAGCTCAAACACATGAATTTAAATAAGCCTTAAAACAACATCTGCTTAATTCCTGGATCTGTCACTGCACAAAGAATAGTTTAAACCACCCTCCCTAAATTATATCTAAATCTACACCTACCTGTTCTCTGCTCTCTCCTACACCCCTCCTTCTACACTCACTATCACTATGCTCTATTGCAAATTTCTCCCCACACACAGTGTCTGTATAGTTTGATGGAAAATGGATGATTACAGTCAGCAAATTTATATATACACAAGTGTGCCACGCCACTTTTGCGTTTGGCGCCAAGTGTTCAGTCAGTCACCTTCAAAAGTATAAAAAAACAACCTACCTTCTCTCTTCTTGTAATAATACCAACACCATACATACCACCACCAGTCCAGTCCTTCCACCACTCACCACACGAAACACGATGGTTTGCAATTGCTCCGTCCTGAGCATGAAATCATCAAATATTGACTTTTCCACCGATGTCCACCGCAGTCTTCTTCCATCAAGTTGCAACGAACTACGCGAATGCGAATAACGCGATTACTTGGGAGTTTGAGGCTTGTAGAGCTGTCATGATGTCAGACTCGCGTCAGTCATGTGACTGCCTGCCACGCCATCTCCAACAGTTCTCTACTTCTGAAAAATAACAATGCAGGCTACGGGGAAAATGCGGGGAAAAAACAAAGTAAGTGGAAAAAAAAGTGTGTAGCGTATATAGCGCTAAGAAAATCCAGGGGGGTGCAAGTGCACCCCCTTGCACCTGCCTGCGGGCGCCCTTGCTGGGAGCAAAGCAGAAGTTTGGACTAAGTTGAAAAAGCTTTCCTAACCAGAGATTAATAACGGACTATACACAAAAGCAAAGGGATATGGGACTGCTAAGTGAAAGACCATTTCTATGAAAGTAATTAGTTGTGCTTAGAATAGAAGCTGCTATCAAATAAAGTATATAAACTCTTGCATAATACCTATAAGAATCAATCAGAAAAGATTAGAAAAGATCTGGAAAAGTTACTGGAAAGGCAATTTACGAAAATACAATGGGTGGACATCTGTACAACTCCTAACTATACAAAATAGTCCAGAAGACATCAGATTTTTGGATGGAAGTGTTTGTGCCGGCATTTTTGTACCGGAAGCACACACAAAAGAATTCTTCCTCAGGTAGAAAGCAAAGGCTGGAGGTGTGATATGGAAGAAAGAGGTAACTAATAAAATATTTTGGTACTTTTCCGTTATCGGGGCAACATATCTGTAATGCGTCAGGTAGTGGTTGAAATCTTCGCACGGGTGCTGGGAGTACCTTGAAAGTTGGCGTGAAAAGCAATTCTCTTTCCAAACTGTGCTTCTCAGAATCCTTGCAGAGCTGTTAGCCGTGAAGTGCTTCCCTTTCCGATTCTTGAAACAGCTGTTGTGTGTGAAGCGTTTCTTTTTTTTTTTTAAAGCAGCAGCTCCTGCTTTGAAATGGTCGGTGTTACAAAGTTAATACCTTTTTATGAAGTAATGGCAATGTTTGCCATAAAACCACAACATTATGAATAAAATGACTAAAACCATGAGGGAAAATTCAGTACATTTGCCGAAGATCTGTACAGTGCAGAAAGACTGCGGCTGCAGCCTGTTAAACAGCGTTTGTGTTCAGAGTGCTGTGGCAGCGGTAGAGCCGTAGTTTGCAACCTCCCATCTGCAAAATGTGTCATGAAAGGAATATGAAATGTCCTCATCGCCTAATGTAGAATAAATGGTCGGAATGTACGAAAACTTAACTAAACTTCAATTAAGAAACCCAGACATATGAGAAAAACCATAACTCTCATTGCAAATGTTGCCCCGATAATGGAAAAGTACCAATATTTTGAGACTGTAATGAGTTGATATATTTTAAATTCTCTCCCGATTAATGTGTCAGAAATGCTGTGGGAACAAATTGTTCTAAGTAAGGAAATGACTCTTTTGAGATGGTATGCATGATCTAAATTCCCTAGACAGATTGGCTAAAAAAAACAAACAAAAAAAATTACTAGAAAATAGAAATCAAAATGTAAACCAATTCTCTTCCCGATATCTGTCTAACACCTTACTTTCTTTATCCCCCAGAAAAGGGGGTTAGGATTCATCAAAACCCTAATTCCAGCTGACACTGAGGGAGAAATGGCTGCAAGATCAGACTGAAGAGGAGAACAAAGAATCTTTTAGCTTGGGAAACTCTATAAAGTCCATCTGCATTTTCAGAGACTGAAGACTTGGAATCAGTACTATTGCAGACAGCATTAAAGACATCTACCAAGGTTGGCAAAATAGTTGGAATAGAAGCTACAATGTGAATCATTCATTTGTAATACCTCGCTGTATCTCCTCATTTCAGGGGGAACCTCCACTTGCTTCCTCAAAAAAACTTCACTCATCCTGGAAACATACTTGGAAAAAGAAAACTCCTCCAAGGGAAATGCGGTATATGTACTTTCCCCTAGAATCAGAGTCCTGGCCTTGGTAATCCATGGGAGACAGAACTCTGTCTCTATCAACGTCAGACACTTCTGAATGACTATCTTCAGGATTTTCTAAAATACTGTAGTGTTCAGGTAAGAATTTTTCAATTTCAGTACCAGCTGCCTGCACCAAATTCCTAGTTAAGTCATATTTATGTACCACAGTGTATCCTTATATGAACAATGTCTAGCCTTTTGTTTCTTTTTCTTGGTAAAAGTATCCCTTGAAGCATATCAGCTAGGGGACATGTCTTTATCCCGAGCAAAAGGTATCCTTCCCAGCTACCCCATGAAGAATCAACCGGAGCATCTCCCAGAGCCAAAAATGAAGATAGTTTTCCCATGTACTTATCAGACACTGGAACAACTGCAGAGGATGTGTTTGACAACTGGGTTTCTTAAAAAAAAAATGCTGTGTTTAGTCATGAATTAGAAGAAGTATGTTTTAATCTTAAAAAGGACACTGAATTGTGTGTGGAAGAGTTCCCCAAAGGGGAATTATCTGCCAGAAATGAATCTGTAGAGCGATTGCTGCTCCTAAGAATATCTATTTGTTTCCTGTAAGATGGCAAGAAAGTAATGATGTCACTTCCTTCTGGCTGTTGTTCATCTAATTGGTGCTGGGCAATCAGCAGCCAGAAGGAAGGTGTGGGAGGGAGCCTGCGCTTCTGAAACAGGCAAGTTGATGCTTCCTAGGTGGAACAACTTAAACAGCCAAAGGCACTGCAGCAGTGAGAATGACTAACATCTGTCTCTATTCAATAGATTTTTAGATTAACATTTATGGGGCAGCCCCTGGGTATTTATAAGAAGCTTCTAGAGCAAGCAGGTAAGCATTTTTTAACTGTGTTCTAGATGTACATAGGTGAGTCTACTTCAGAAGACTGACAAACCAAAAGACTGAATCCCAAAATACTCAAAACTCAAAATACCAAAAACATTTTTAATACAAGGGCAAGCCTGCCACACCCCATTAATTATATATACTAACTGTAAGATCGCACAACAGTGGAGAAGGGGCAAATGCTATCCTCCAGTATTTTGAGTTTTCAGTATTTTGGGATTCAGTCTTCTGAAGTAGACCTACATAGGTCAGCTGTCAGCTTATCCCATAGGAAGGGAGTTCAAATGTGTTGTCCATGGATTGCAAATGTTTTGATGAACACAGCAGCAAGAAAGTACAGTTGTGTACACGTACCGTAAATGTAGATGTTCGAGTGTATTCACTGCTGCAGTCATCTCATTTGGGTTATCCCTGCCAGGGTAGTCCTCGGCCGGCCCGAATACCAAAGGCTTAGTATTTCTGCGTCGGTTGCTATCGCTTCAGGACTGGCATCAGGTCTCCAGTAATATAAAGTAAGGCAGCCGACACCATTACATCAGTTTTTCTTGCCCTGTCAGGAGGCCGGAAGAAAGGACAGTTGTGTACCTACCATAAATGTAGATGTTCGAGTGTATTCACTGTTGCAGTCATTACACTTGGGTTATCCTGCTGGCAGGCTATCCGCAGTCGGCCTGAATTCCAAAGTCCTGGTCCGGCGTCGGTTGCTGTCGCCTCTTCCCTGACATCAGTGCGCCAGGGGTATACAAGATGCAGCCAACGCCATTTTCTTCAGTTTTTCTTGCCCCAGATGTCAGGTGCCCCCAAAAGGGTAGGCTAAAAACATTGCTTATAAAAAGCATGCACAAAAATAAACAATACCTTCATCTACAAGCAAATATACCATATAGGTTGTATAGAATAGAGAAGTACAGATAAGTCCCAGCAAAGAAAGGGGGATGGTGGTTGGGTAACCTGGACTGTAACAGTGAATACACTCGAACATCTACATTTATGGTAGGTACACAGCTGTACTATGTTCATCGTGTTTCACTGTTGCAGTCATTACACTTGGGTTGAATCCCAAAGCTGAGGTTGGGCGGCTGGGTCTAAACAGAATTAGGAGTGGCTATGAGGCCCTGTAGAACTGCAGTGGCAAAGCCTTCTCTGGATTTAGAGTAAAAAGGTAAGTTGTAGTGCTTGGTAAAAGTGTGCACTGAAGTCCAAGTTGCAACCTCCAAAATATCCTTGGTTGGTACTCCTCTGAGGAAGGGTGCTGAGGTGGCTGCTGTCCTGGTCGAATGTGGCCTAATGCCCTTAGGCACTGATTTGCCAAGTTGTGAATAGCAGAAACAAATGCAGTGTCCTATCCATTTTGAAATAGTCTGCTTTGAGATAGCCTTTCCTTGTGATCCTGCAGCATATGCCACTAAAAGCTGCTCAGTCTTTCTGAAAGCTTTAGTTTTGTCCAAGTAGAAACGTAGCTGTCTGTGTATGTCCAAAGAATGCAGAAGTCTCTCTCCTTTATTCTGTGGATTTGGATAAAAAGTAGGCAAGTGAATGGTTCAATTAAGAGCCACACTGGATACTACCTTTGGCATAAATGTTGGGTTTGTCCTTAGAGAAACCCTGTCTGGATTGAAAATGATAAAAGGTTCCACAGCCATTAATGCCTGTAACTCTGAGACTCTTCTTGCTGAAGTTATTGCTAGGAGCAGAGCTGTTTTCCATGATAAGAATTTTATCTCGGCTGTATTGGCTAGCTCAAAAGGAGGCAGTGTGAGTTTTTCCAAGATAAAATCGAGGTCCCATGTAGGTATCAGTGCTCTCCTTGGGGGTCTTGTGTTTTTGGCCCCTCTGAGGTACTGCCTTAGCAGTGGATGTGAAAAAAATAGGTGGTTCCGTATTGTAATGAGCTGAAATGGCAGAGACATGGATCTTAACTGATGAGAAGGATAGGCCTTTGTCCAGCATCTCAGTTAGGTATTGTAAAATCTGAGGAATATTTGGAACAAGCGGGTCAATTCCTTGTGCCTGGTTCCAAGCACAGAATCTTTTCCATTTTACTGCATAAGATTTTCTGGTGCTGGGCCTCCTGGCTTCCAAAATAACATCCATAATTGCTTTTGAGAGAGGTGTATTCTGAGTGCCATGCAGCCAGATTTAAGATTCTGAGTTGGCTGTGTAGGATCCGATTGTTTTGTTGGGTCAGAAGATGAGGAATTTGAGGTAAAGTCCAGGCCGGGCCTTGAGACAAGCTCTTTAGGATTGGGTACCAGTGCTGGCATGGCCAGTCTGGGGCAATCAGTATTATTTTTGGCTTCTCCTGTCTGACCTTTAGGAGTACCTTGGGGAGGAGATGCAGTGGAGGAAAGGCATATACTGTTAGGGTTTTCCAGCTGAATGACAGAGCATCTACCTTCCATGCTTGATTGTGATAAACCCTTGTGCAGAATCTCTGTAGTTGGTAGTTGTGAGGGGAGGCAAATAGATCTATGTCTGGGCATCCCCATTTCTTTTGTTATCATGCTGAAGACTTGTGGATCTAGTTTCCACTTGTGAGGGTCCATGAGGTTTCTGCTTAGTTCGTCTGTCAGAGTATTTATCTTTCCTGGCAGGAATTGTGCTTGCAGATGTACTTGGTAAGTCAGTGCTATGTTCCACAAAGTCATGGCTTGCCTGCAGAGGGGGTAGGAATGTATGCCCCCTTGCTTGTTTATGTACCACATGACTGTAGTATTGTCCGTCTTTAGCAACAGTTGCCCTGGATGGAGAAGATCTTTGAAGGTTGTTACGGCATTCTGTATTGCTAGCATCTCTTTTTGATTGATATGAAGATGCAGTTGGCTTGCGGACCATGTGCCCTGAATACATTTTCCTGCCATGTGTGCCCGCCAGGCGTAATCCAATGCATCTGTTGTTAGTGTCTGCCTGGCTGTGGGTAAAGTGAATGGCTGTCCCTTGTTGTGGTGACAGGCCAGTGCCCACCATTAAAACTCTTGTTGCAGGAAGGGAATGAGGGTAATTGGTGTTTCCAGGCTGTGGCAATGTTGACTCCAAACACTTTTTAGATAACATTGTAGCTTCCTCATATGCAGTCTTGCATATGGAATTAGCAAAGTGCAGGATGCCATGAAGCCAAAAGCCTGCAGAATTTTTCTTGCAAGTAACTGGGTTTTTGTTGCCATGTTTTCGAAGTAATAAGTCAGTTGCCTTTGTTTGTCTGGCATGAGATAAGCCATCTGGGCAGTTGTATTTAAGCTTGCACCCAGGAATATTATCTCTTGAGAGGGCACTAGTTTTGATTTATTTTTGTTTACTGTGTACCCTAGGCAAATTACTAATCTTTTTACAAATGCCAGAAGCTTTAGTAGAATGTCCTTGCTCTCTGAATTTAATAAGGCAGTCGTCCAAGTAGGGATAAATTTGAATTCCTCTTTGTCTGCAAAATGCAATTACTGGTGCCAGGCATTTTGTAAAAACCCTGGGTGCAGTAGATAAGCCAAAGGGCAGTGCACAGAATTGGTAGTGCATTGAGCCAGCTATGAATCTGAGATATCTTCTGCAAGATTGTCTGACTGGGACATGCAGGTATGTCTCTTTGAGGTCCAAAGTTATGAGCCAAGCCTTCTTGCCCAGCATGGGCAGAAGTTGCTGCAGTGTCGACATTTTGAATTTTGGAACATCCAGAAAAGTATTTGGAATAGACAGGTCCAGTATTGGTCTCCATGCTTTGTCCTTTCTGATTACCCAGAAAAGCCTTGAATAAAATCCTTGTCCCTACTCTTGCTGTGGTACTCGCTGAATAGCCCTGATGTCCATGAGAGATGAAATTTGTTTTTGTGCCTCTGCCCATTGATTGTGTGGCAGGTCTGGCATACCTTTTGCCTTTGGAAAGGTGTGGAAATGGAACCTGTAGCCCTGAGAAACAATATTCAGTACCCATTTGTCCTGGGTGATTATGTGCCAATTGTGTGAAAAAAGTGCTAGCTTTCCCCCTAAGGGTGCTGCCAAAAGATAAGTGCTTGGCATTGGGAAGTCATTGGGACTGTTTCCTATATGGTTGTGATTTGTCTTCTCCGCTTTTGGAGGTAGAAGCACCCCATTGTTTAGGCCTGTATGAGCCTTGGGGCTGAGATCTGTCTCTAGGGCATCTGTATCTGCCTCTTTGTGGTCTGTCTGACACTGGAAAGGACCAATTCTTAGAAGGCCAGTTCCTGCTAAATATTGGTGGCTGAACCTGTAAGAAATCCTTTACTGTCTGCATAGATTTCGCTTTATCCTCCATTTTCTTTAACACCTCTTCTGCCTTAACACCAAACAAAGTATCATGCTGTAATGGAGCATCCAATAATTCTGCTTTAACGTGATCAGACAGATTTTGTTCCTTTAACCAAGCATGCCTTCAAATGACAGAGCCTGTAACAGCGGCCCTGCAAGAGGCCTCTAGTGAATCAAAACCGCATTGCAAAGTATGCTTTCCCACTTGTACAGCTGCATGCAATAACTCTTGCATTTCTTTGTTTTCAGGACATTCAGAGTTTGTCTGCATTTTCTGTTTCAGCAGAGACATTAGGTATTGCTGATATTTAAGCATATGAAACTGGCAATTTAAAGCCCTTACAGCCAAAGTAGCAGAGGTGTAAACTTTTTTCACCCATCTGTCCAGTGCTCTAGAATCCTTATCAGAGGGGACAGTGTTCTTTGCAGTGGAAGCCTTGACCCCTTAGGGACCCTGAGAAATAGTTTCTCTGTCAGTAGCATGGTTTTTATATAGAAATTTGTGGGAATCTGGAACGCTGTAGTACCTATCTGGCTTAACTGGTGCAGGGGGTAAAGAGTCAGGAGACAGGCTGGACTCTGAAAATACATCATTAAACAATGTCTAGTACAGGTGGAATAGCAAGAGGTCTGTGCTGAGGCAATAAAAAAAATCTCTGAGCCTTTTCTTAGATTCTGAATAGTCTTGGCTCTCCCAGTGGAAATGCTCCCTCATGGTGTGCAGGGTTTCCCCAAAATAATAGTCCTCAGGAGGAGAGGCTGAAGGGATAGATTCTTCAGCATCAGAGTCCTCATAGGGAGGAAAGGAGAATCCCTGTTCTGAGGAGTCGTCAGAGGAAATGGAAACCTGATCAGAGGAATCATAATTAGTGTCTTGCCTAGGCCTTTTATCAGGAGGGGGATGGGAACCCCTGAAAGCTGTGTAGGTCTGAAAACACCCTCATAAGCCGATGCCTGCTCAGCGGCTCCGGACCCATGAGGGATTAATTTCTGAAGGCCCAATACCTTGAGTATCCAGAGACCTAGCTGTCTCCACATGGGAGTCGGAGGCGGCCTGTGGCTCTGAGGTAGCAGGTGTCCGGGGCTGCGTAAGCACCTCAATGAGAACCGGCGACTGGCCTAGAGGAGGCTTCGTCGTCGGTTTTGGACCTCGGATGCCTGTCCTTTTCTTTCTCCTTGTGCTTTTTAAGAACTCCGGTCATCAGCTGTTCCGACGGCATTATATAGTTAAACCTTCAGCCAAAGTAATGAAATGCAAAATCGTACCGACGCTTAATAGTGTGTTGGTTAAATCTAGCACAAAACCGACAACTAGCAACATTGTGGTCAGAGCCTAGGCAAGGAATACAGTAAGAATGAAAATCCTTATGAGGTATTTGCTTCCCACAAGAAATACAATTGTTAACTTTTTCTGACATCAGTCTGGAGCAAGAAAAAAGTTTCCCCAATGGGGTACTTAGCTTTATTGAAGACTTCGGATCTGAAATTCGATTTTGAAAATCTCAGGAGTCTGCCGACCAGCATTTGCGAACTGCTTTTGCTTCGGGCACCGTGCGGCAAGAAAGACTGAAGAAAATGGCATTGGCTGCATCTTATATACCCCTGGCGCACTGACGTCAGGGAAGAGGCAACAGCAACCGACGCCGGACCAGGACTTTGGAATTCAGGCTGACTGTGGGTAGCCTGCCAGCAGGATAACCCAAGTGTAATGACTGCAACAGTGAAACACAATGAACATCACCACCAGTAGAAAGTAAATACTAAAATGTCCCTTGTAAGGAGAGAGAGAGAGCAAAGAGGGGGATGGAGGGAGGGAAACCAGGACTGCAACAGTGAATGCACTCGAACATCTACATTTATGGTAAGTGTACACAATTGTACTATGTTCTTCATGTTTCACTGTTGCAGTCATCACATTTGGGTTGCTTCCCAAAGCTGCGGAAAGGGGTGGAGGCAGTCAAGGAGACTAGGGGCTGGCTAGGATGCCTTGCAAGACTGCAGTGGCAAAGCCTGCCCTGGATTTGGAGAGGACAGGCAGTTGACAATGTTTGGTTAAAGTGTGAACAGTTGCCCAGGTGGCAGCCTCCAGGATGTCCCTGGTGGGGACTACTCTGAGGAAAGCTGCAGAGGTGGAGGCTGCTCTGGTGGTGTGAGTCCTGACCCCCTTATGGGGAGTCTTTCTGTGCTGCTTGTAACAGAAATGGATGCAGTGTGCTATCCATTTAGAAATTGTCTATTTGGAGATGGCTTTGCCCTCTGCCCCTGCAGCAAAGCTAATCAGCAATTGATCAGACTTTCTGAATGATTTAGTCCTGACTAGATCGAATCTGAGCTGTCTGTGCACATCTAGAGAGTGCATGAGCTTTTCCCCTTTGTTCTGTGGGTTAGGGAAAAAGGTGGGCAAATTAATGGATTGGATGAGAGCCACACTGGACACCACTTTGGGCATGAAAGATGGGTTAGTCCGGAGGGAAACCCTGTCAGCATGGAAAATGATGAAGGGTTCCACAGCCATGAGTGCTTGTAGCTTGGAGACCCTTCTGGCTGAAGTGATGGCCAGAAGAAAAGCTGTCTTCCAGGAGAGAAATTTTAACTCTGCTGAAGATGCTGGTTCGAAGGGGGCAGGGTGAGCTTTTCCAACACAAAGTTAAGGTCCCAAGCTGTGGTAGGTGCTCTTCTGGGTGGCCTCAAGTTGCTAGCCCCTATTAGGAATTGTTCGCTCAGAGGGTGTGAGAAAAGTCGCTGCTTAGTGGGGAAATGAGCAGAGATAGCAGAGGCATGAGTTTTAATAGAGGAAAAAGAGAGAGAGACCACTGTGTAGCAGGTCAGCTAGGTAATCCAGGATGAGAGGGAGGGAGGGCTCTACTGTATTGGCTCCCTTAGCCTGAATCCAGGTGCAGAACCTTTTCCACTTGTCAGCATAAGACTTTCTAGTGCTAGGGCATCTGGCCTCAGGTATAAAATCTAGAACCTGTTTACTGAGGTTGGCAGATTGATCAGTGGTTAGGGAATAAGGCAAGCTGCTAAACTTGAGGGTCTGCAATTGGGGATGCATGAATTCTCCTTCCCTCTGGGTCAGGAGGGTTGGGGTCTGAGTGAGATGCCATGGTGGCAGTGGGGACAGGTTGCGCAGCAGTGGGTACCAGTGCTGGCAAGGCTAGTCTGGAGCAATAACAATTGTCCATGGTTTTTCCTCCCTTACTTTGAGCAGTACCCTGGTAATGAGAGGTAGTGGAGAAAAGACATAGACTGATAAACTGACACAGGGGAAGGACAGGGCACCCACTTTCCAAACCATGCAGTGATGCTCCCTGGTGCAGAACTTGCTGAGCTGATGGTTGGTGTGGGAGGCAAAGAGGTCGACCTTCGGGGTGCCCCATTTCTGACTTATTAGGGTGAAGGTTTTGTCTATCTGCCACTCGTGTGTGTCCAGAAGACTTCTGATTAAGTGATCTGCCAGAGAGTTTAGAGAACCTGGCAGGAATTGTGCTAACAAGTGTTGTTGCATGGCACAGGTTGTGTGCCAAAGAGTCATGGCCAGCCTGGATAGAGGGTAGGAGTAAGTCCCTCCCTGCTTGTTGATATACATCACAGTGGTGTTGTCTGTTTTGATCAGGAGAGCCCCTGGGGAGAGAAAGGGCCTGAAAGCTGTCAATGCATGCTGAACAGCTAACATCTTTTTGGTTGATGTGCAGATGGATTTGCTGTGGGCACCATTGGCCCTGTATGCACCTGGCGTCCAGGTGTGCACCCCAGGCATAGTCCGATACATCTGTGGTGAGGGTCTGGGTGGCGGGGTTGATTAGAAAGGTAGGCCCTTGTTGTGGGAGCATGCTGCTGCCCACCGAAGAAAATCTTTCCTGAGGCAAGGTATCATGGGTATAAGAGTTTCCAGGTCTTGAGAGTGTTGACACCAAAGGCTTGTTATGTACCACTGAAGTTTCTTCATTTGCAGTCTGGCATATGGAATGAGTAGAATGCAAGATGCCATAACCCCCAGAGCTTGCAGGATTTTCCTTGCAGATAACTGGGGTCTGGTGGCTAGCTGAGAGAAGTATGCTGTCAGGTAAGTTTGCTTTTCTGGTGTAAGGAATGCCATCTGGGATGCTGTGTCCAGGCTTGTGCCCAGGAATAAAAACCTTTGGGTGGGTACTAGTTTGGATTTCTTTTCATTAATAGTGTACCCTAGGGAGGTCAGCAGGGACTTTACAAATGCCAGGTGCTTGAGCACCTTTTCCTGAATGTCTGCCTGAATTAGGCAGTCATCTAAATATGGGTAAATTTGGATATTCCTTTGTCTGCAAAAGGCAATGCCCGGAGCCAGACATTTTGTGAAAACTCTGGGAACAGTAGATAAGCCAAAAGGAAGTGCAGAGAACTGAAAGTACAGAGATCCTGCCCTAAAACATAGGTATTTTCTGCATGATTCCCTGACAGGAATGTGGAGGTAGGCCTCTTTTAGGCCTAGGGTAGTTAGCCAAGCATCCTTGGAGAGCATGGGTAGCAGTTGCTGGAGGGTGAGTATTTTGAATTTTGTTAGCACCAGGAAGGTGCTTAGAATGGATAGATCTAGGATGGGTTGCCAGGTGCCCTCTTTTCTGGGTACCACAAAAAGTCTGGAGTAGAAACTTTGGCCTTTATGTTCTGCAGGAATGTGCTCTATTGCCCTCAGAGAGCAGGGAAAGGACTTGCTTTTTTGCCTCTGTCCACTTGTTTGGAGGTAGATCTGGGAACCCTTCTGGAGTTGGAAGAGTGTGGAAAGAAAATTTGTATCCCTGGGACACTATGTTGAGGACCCAGCAGTCGCTGGTAATGGTGGCACGGGTGCTTGCATGAAAGGAGAGTTTTCCTAGTTTTCCTCTTAGGGATAAGTGAAGGTGGGCAGAGGGAGGGTGTGGTGGAGGAGAGTCATTGTGAGTTCTTACCATGAGGGGGTGGCTTAGAACTCTGTTTTGAAGTGGAGGAATTCCGCTGTTTTGATCTCTGCATTCCCTGTGGCTGCTGTCTGCGGGGGTCTGCTTCCACAGGATCTGGGCTGAACTGACCCGGTGGGAGCAGGAAAGGACCAGTGCTTGGAGAAGAATGCCTACTGAACTGGGCTGACTGGACCTGTAAGAAATCCGTAACTGTGTGCATAGATTTAGCTTTTTCTTCCATCTTTTTAAAGACCTCCTCTGCCTTAGTACCAAATAAGTTGTCTTTGTGCAAGGGTGCATCCAACAATTTAGATTTAACATGGTCTGGCAAGGGCTGTTCCTTACTGCATGCATGCCTTCTAAGGACAGAACCGGTGACTGCTGCCCTGCAAGAAGCTTCTAGGGCATCAAAACCACAGTGTAAGGTGTGCTTAGTTACTTGACTTGCAGAATGCATTAACTCTTGTAACTCTTTAGATTCTGCACAAGCAGGAAAGGAAGACACTTTTTGTTTGAGGAGTTCCATGGTATGTTGCTGAAATTTTAGCATATGGAACTGGCAATTTAGTGCTCTGATAGCAAGAGTAGCAGAGGTGTATACTTTTTTATCCCATCTGTCTAGTGCTCAGGAATCCCTATCTGAGGGGGGTGGGATTCTTAGCAAAGGTTGCTTTAATACCTTTAGGCCCTTGAGAAATTACCTCAGGGTCAGCAGTAGGATTTTTGAAAAGAAATTTGTGTGAGTCAGGGACTCTGTAAAACCTGTCAGGTTTTCTGGGTGCAGGAGGTAGGGTGTCAGGTGTCAAACTGGATTCCAGGAAAACATCGTCCACAACATCTAGAACTTGGGGAATGGCCAGGGGTCTGTGCTGTGGTAGATCTAAGAATTCCCAGAGTCTCTTTTTAGACTGAGGGTATTCCTGACATTCGCAGTGGAAATGCTCCCTTAAGGTATGAAGGGATTCCCCAAAGGAAAAGTCCTCGGTTGGAGAGGCTGAGGGAATGGAATCGTTTGCATCACAATCCTCATAAGCAAAAAGGGGTTTCATGTCTTCATATTCAGATGCATCAGAGTCATCAGACTCCTGTTCAGATCAAACTACTGGGGACAGATCTCTTTTCCTTTGGAAGGGGTAGCTTGGCTTCCTCTGATAAGCATAGGGTCTTCCGCCATTTTAAGCATTTGAGACTGAGACAAGGAAGCAGGTGCCTGAGTGAGGGTCATCGGTTTCTTGGGTGTGGTTCATACCCTGGGCCTTAGAAACTCGGTAGTTTTCAAAAGAACGTTAGATGTGAAAGAAGTCGTTGGTTTGTGTTGAGAACTGGTAGCGTGAAGTACTTTCTCGGAAGCCAGTGCCTGCTCAGCAGCTCTGGCCCATCCAACAGAGAGACAACCACAAGATCCTTAGTCGAAGAAGAGTTTTGCGGCATACAGGACTCCGAAAGGGTGTCGGCAGTGGCCTGCAAATCCACAGAAGCGGGCATCAGGGGCTGTGAAAGCGTATCAGTGAGGACCGGAGAACTGACAACTAGCTTAACGGAAGCATCGTCAGTAGGCTTGGACCTGTGTGGTCTGTCTCTGTCTTTATCCTTACGGTTTTTCGGAAGATCTGCTGTTGGATGGCTCACTGAAGCCATATCTGAATTCGAGGACTGCAGGCGAAAATATCAAGCTACAATAAGGGCCTGACGACGTATAGTTCTGGCATTGAACATAGCACAAAAGCGACAGCGGGGGACGTCGTGGTCTGGGCCTAAGGAAGTGACGGGGTAAGAATGAAAGTCTCGGTGTGGTATTTGCTTTCCACAGGCGAGACAATTGTTAACTTTTTCTGACATCAGTTAGTGCAAGAAAAAAGGATCCCCAACAGGATACTTAGCTTTAGAAGACTTCAGCTTCAATTCGGAAGACGAAACTCGGGTAGCGGCCGACCGGCACTTGTGCGAACTGCTTCTGCTTCGGGCTCCGCAGCAAAAAAGACTGATGTAATGGTGTCCGCTGCCTTACTTTATACTAATGATGACCTGAAGCGACTGCAACCGATGCAGAAATACTAAGCCTGTGGTATTCGGGACGGCCGAGGGATATCCTGAGAGGGATAACCCAAATGTGATGACTGCAACAGTGAAACACGAAGAACATCTACTGGATGTGCAGGCTTTTACCTGCTGATGAGTTAGATCTAAACATTTTGTGAACACCTTTTTTTTTTTTACTTTAACACTCTCAGTAATGAATAGCAATGGTCAAGGATAAGTAACTCATAGGGCAAATACAAATCTTATCAAATCAAGTTTATTCCACCTGGCATTGTGATATACAAGGTGATTATTTTTTTTAGATTGCCCAGTCATTTTTTGTTAGTATGGGACAACATGGCCTTAGTTTTCTAAAAATTTAGTTTCTGCCACAGACTAGGGATCTGAGTGCACAACTGATAAAAATCTTCAAAATTTAGTTTACAAAGAAAAAAAAAAGGAACAAGGACAGAGCCCTGTTACATTTCCATTTTTCACTTCCTGTCGAGAGGAATGGGCCTGGCCAATTACTTTTCTAAAGGATCTGTACTCCAGATAGCTTGTGAGACTCTCATAGAGAGTCAACTTGGTGAGAACTGCATGATACTATATTATGTCAGATGCTTTAGTAAGTTCTAAACGAATCCCTCTATTCAACTCAAACTGAATCTTTCTAGTCAACTGAATGCTGTGCATCGTCATAAGAACAGTGCTTGTAAGGGGTATGACAGGAATGAAGTTCTGTTCCTTTTTATGAAACCATGTAGCTTGTTGCTTAAAATATTACATAAATCAGTATGCCCTTTAACCTGGAAAACTATTGCTTTCTGAAAGACTTTGGATAATGGAAATCAGATAGACATTGCTATAAAGTACTCAGTTTTATTTTTCTTTTACTTTTTGTTGAGAATGGACACTGCTATAAAGGACTCAGCTTCATTTTTTTGAACAGTTTTAAATGGCATAATACCTGCTGGAAAGCACTAGGAAGCCTTAAACTGATACAAGCACTCAACTCTCCTTGTTAATAAGGAGAAATTAATAGTAGGCACTAAACAGCCTATAATTGCAAAGTACCTTGCTAAGGTAAGGGAAAACAGCTCCTGTACTTTACAAAAAAAAAAAGAAAACACCAAACTAGGCATGTCCAAGGGTCAGCTTCCGGTGATTTCACCTGTCCACAAGGTGAATCTGGGCATACTGGGGCAATGCAGCAATTGCCTCATGTACACAGACAACCATCTCCTCTTACCACCCAACACTACAACCTGTGAGAGATGCACTTACATAGCCAAAATGGAAGCAAAGCTCTCTCCACCCAAGATTGTGCTAGACAGTCAAGAGGAGAAGGTTAACATCCACACTACACCTCAAGCAACACATAGCCCTTCTAAACCCACATCACCAACACCCACATATAGCAACACTAAATCCACATATGCAGAGGCTCTTAACTGTAACCTGCCCAAGCAACAAGGACCTCTGAAGCTGAAACGCAAACAAACACCAATCACAACCCAAGTGTCACACAGTTCACAACACCAGTGTGCCACCCAGCAACAGCTCATAAGGCAAGACAATGTATCTAACACTTTAGTCATAGGTGACTCTATAGTCCAGCACACTGATGTCCCTCTCACCAGGTTGAACAAGGAGAAAATTACAGTCAGCTGCCTGTCGGGTGCCAGGATCTGCCACATAACGCATGCACTCAAGTCACTCCACAACAAGTACAGATATGACTCTGTCATTGTCCATGTTGTAGTGAATGACTTGAGACGTACCTCCCTGGACTACATAATAAGAGACATGGAAGAGCTCTCAGATCATGTGGCCCAGGCAGGTATGACCCTAGCCCTGAGTAGCATCCTGCCTTCGCCCAGAATGATACCACAATATAAGGACAAAATGACTGACTTCAACAACTGGCTAAGCTTCTGGTGTCATTCAAAGGGGATCCAGTATCTGTCTGCCAGGGGTGACATGATTGACAGACCACGCTGCTTTGCCAGAGATGGTCTGCACCTGTTGCCCATGGGATTCAGGTTACTGGCTAAGGTTCTAGCCACCCCTATAGTGCTTTTTTTAGGCAAAGTTCAAAGGACAAAACCACCACCATAACAGGTACAAGCATGCAAAATCTGAAGGTAATGCTACTCAATGCTAGAACTCTAAACCTCAAAATGCACTCTCTCGAGGCACTCCTAAAAATGGAGAACATCTATATCTGTGCAGTAACTGAGACTTGGTTCAAGGCTCCAGAGAGCACCCCTGCAATACCAGGCTACAACTCTTACCACACTTTTTGGCCACCAAACCAGGACCGAAACACTTAAGGTGGAGGAGTGCCAATATTCACCAAGGATATTCACACCACCAGGCTAGTTGCCCAACACAATGCGTCTGAAATTCTCCAGGTGCAACTAACACTAGGTAAGACTGCAATCCAAATTGTAGCTTGCTACAGATCCCCCACCATACCCCAAGATTCTCACACCTTTCTAAACATACTGGAAAATATTAAGATAGAACCAAACACCCTAATACTGGGTGATTTTAACTACCCTGCCATTAACTGGGAAAACTACTCATGTACCAACGCCTTTGCCCAACAGCTCTTGGAATTCATAAATTCCAAAGCCCTGGATCAACTAATCCATAGTCCCACCAGGGGCTCCAATATCCTAGACCTGGTCATTACCAACATGGGAAATCGATGCTCCACACCTATGGTCACCCGCTCGTTAGTCAGGTCTGACCATAAGCTAATCACCGTTAAAATCCGCATCCCACCCCCAGCCCCCAGTAAGGAAACCCCCATAAAAAACTTCTCCAAAGCCAACTTCATGCTACTCAAGTCAAAAGTGACAAACTTCATGACACCCATGCAGACAGGAACTGAAAGTTCAACTGCTGAATCCTACACTAAGGCATTGTACGAGCACATCCACTCATGCATGAATTGTGCCATCCCAAATAGAACCAAGATGCTCTCATCCAAAAAAGGAAGCCAATCTGGTGGTCCCCTGCCATAAACAAACTTTACAACAAAAAGAAGAAACTGTTGCAGAAAAGTGGAAAATCCCAGGATGCAAAAAACTCTCTTACCAGCCTCAGCAAGAAACTGAGATCCCTCATAAAATCCTCCAAGGCTAGTTATGAAAATAAAATTGCCAAAGATTCCAAAGACAACCACAAGGCATTCTATAACTATATCAAGAATCTAAATGGCAATGCTCAGATCTGGTCTGAGCTAAAACAGAATGGCATTAAATATACTGATCCCAAGGACATTGCCAATATCCTGGCAGATCGATTCAGTGCCAATTTCACCCCCCCTCTCACCCCCTAAATGGCCCATCTCAATACCGGAAGATTGCCAAATTCCAGTAATAACGGCCACACAGGTAAAAAACGCACTCTCCAAAGCTAAGAATACAACATCCATGGGACCAGATGACATCCTGGGCTGTGTACTACATGAATTACAATATGAACTGGCACCTCACCTAAGTGTCATGTTTAATCATAGCCTCACCTCAGGTTTCATGACCACTGAGTGGCACAGAGCTACAGTTATCCCACTCCACAAGGGGGGATCCACCTTGGATCCCGGAAACTACAGTCCCATCAGTCTGACCAGCCTTATCTGCAAGGCCATGGAGCATATTATCATGGAACTTATAAACAAAGACATTGGCAACCTTCAAACACTGGACCCCACCCAGTTTGGGTTCGTGAAGGGCCGATCTTGTCTCCTGAACCTGATTGACTTCTTCGAATCAGTTTACAGAGCCATGGACAAGGGTAAGGTGGTCCACACAGCCTATCTAGACCTTGCCAAGGCCTTTGACACCATCACCCACTCTGGAATCATAGATAAACTTACTAAGCTGGGCATTAATCCCTACATCACCCAATGGGTTGCTAACTGGCTTACTGATAGAACCCACACTGTAAAAGTAGCCGACTCCAAATCCAGCTCCAGACAAGTGACAAGTGGAGTACCTCAGGGTTCAGTCCTGGGACCGCTCTTGTTTGGCATCTACTTCTCTGAAGTACAAGCCAACACTAAGGGACTCTGGTTAACAAAGTTCACAGATGACTGCAAAATGGGAGCCATTACTGAATCCCCAAATGATGTGGATACTCTACAAAAGGGCCTTACAGAAACAGATGCTTGGTGCCAGAGCCATGGGCTCAAGCTCAATGCCAAGAAATGTATAGTTATCCCCTTTGGGAAAAAACATGTATCTGTGAATTACCATATAGGTGGCAGTACATTAAACACCGAAAGTGTGATAACAGACTTAGGGGCACAGGTGGACAGTGGTCTCACCTTCGATAAGCACATCGCCACAACAGTCAGGAAATCCTTCTATGTGGCACACCTCATCACTAAGGGCTTTTCATCCTGAAAAAAGGAGGTCATTGTCCCACTGTACTCATCCCTCATTAGACCCATTATAGAATACAACGCCCCATTTGGTATGTACCTCTCAAGACATCTGCAACAACTGGAAAGGCCGCAGAAATACCTCACTAAAAGAATCACAGGCCTAAAGCAGATGCCCTATGCTGACTGCCTTAAAAAACTCCAGCTATACTCTGTCGCATATCGTCTACTCAGAGGCGATCTCTGCTTAACATACAAGGCCATGTCAAACCCAGAGTTGTTGGACATGCTACACTTAAAGAAATCTCAATCCCTCAGAGCCACGCGCTCCAGGGATCTAAACCTTGTCATCACAATAAACAAAACATGCTGGTGGGATAGGTTCCTGACCCAGAGACTCCCCAGACTCTGGAATAGATTGCCCATACATGTCAAGCAGAGTGCCTCTTTGGCCCTCTTCAAAAGGAACCTTGACGATTGGATGGGAGAAAGGAAATTCACCCCGGGGATCATGTCAGTCGCCCTGCTAGACAGGGGTCCAGGGAAGTAAATAGTGTGGGAAGAAATAGCCAGGGAATTGTTATGGCTAGGCTTGTTATAGGCCCTAGGGCTGATAGCCTAGTACCAACCTATGAACCTATAACATGCTGCACCACCCCTGCAAAGAAATGTCACAGGCAAAGGAGAATGTAAGCTACAACCCATAATATCATGCTTACCCAAAGCTGCTAGTTTTGGGGATGCTTACTCAGTTCTGGAGCTAGTTACCTCTACAAAATGAAAACTAGAGTGGAATCTAAATATGCTCTAAACTGTCCTTACCTCATCTGGTGCCAAACTAGGACCATAATGGCTGATGTGCTAAACAAATCAATTTGCAAATTTCTCACAAATGATCTTTGACTCAACCCTCTGATTCTTATTTTCATTTAGCAGCAAGGCAAGTTTTTTTGCTCTACCAGTTAAACTGTTAATTTCTCTTTCAATACCTCTATGAACTGCTTTTTCAGCCAAGAAATTTACCTTAAAGAATCCCACTTTCGCTTGTGTTCGTCAATCCATTACATTGACGTACAGCAATACACTGTTTCTACAATTAAAAGGAAGGCTTTTACATCAGAACATTTGCAGTGATTTTTGACATAACTCATAGAGTTGGTGTGCTTGTTATCCTTTTGGGTTTAATGAGCAAAAAATATTTTGCCATGCCAAAAAATGCTACAAGAAATACTTTTGGGCTATGCTGCAGTTGTTTTGTTTTGTAACATAGGACCGGTTAGTGCTTACCAGTATTTGCAAAAGGTAAGACTGATGCCTATGGGCTTTTAGTGATTTTTGCTCAATATTCCTTGGGACATTTTTGCTAATTCAGAGACAGTGATGGATACACTACAGGAATCACTAAAAGTGTGGTCTTTTACTGATAATGAGCAGCATTTTTATGGCCAGTTTCTACAAACTAAGTAAAAAATGGAGTGTTACTCTGATGCTGAACTTATCAACAGCATGACCCTAAGAGTAGAACCAGCATTCAGAGATATGGGTACAGATGTAAATAGTAACCTTTCTTTCGACCAACATGTGTCTAAGGAGTAAGGAAATCATTCTATGTTTTTTTTAAACACCTTTATTGAATTATCACTTGTGATATAAACAAATTTACATTCATATAAAAGTAATCAAGCTATATTTACATAACAAGCATTATACTTCACCGATATTGCTATACATCATAAAACCTAAGCAGTATTGTATACGTTATTCAATTCCTGTTTTTTTTTTAAACAAGAAACATCTTCATTAAACCATCACTTACTACACTGATCAACTTATAAGCAAGGGTATGGCACAAGGAAGTCATTGTTATACTGCATTCGGCCCTTACCAAGCCCATCATTGAGTACAATGCTCCCTTAGGTATGTACCTAACCAGGCACATGCAACAACTGGAACATCCACAGAGGTTCCTCAAAAAAATAATACAGGTTGTAAACAGCATGTCATATGCAGACTATCTCAAAGCCCTATCTCTACAGTCTGTTTCCTACAGACTGCTGACAGGTAATCTATGACTGCTATACAAGGCATCCTTGGATCCCATTTTGATTGACCTTTTGCATATCCACAAAATTAAGAGCATCATAATTACTCAACCTAAAACTTTGCTTGTGACATAAATAGGACATGTTGCAGGGACAAGTATGTGTCTCAGAGAATTCTTCTCTGAACAGGCTTCCCATCTACATGAAGCAAACTCTTCCCTAATCCTATTCCACAGAAGCTTGGACGAGTGAATGGGAAATTGTAAATACACCCCAGGTCAGGCACCAATGTCGCTAATGGACAGAAGCAGCCTGTAAATCTTGCCCTAGTGTACATACACACCTTAAAATAACCTCTAAGGCACATAAACTTGCAGGATACAACTGGGATGCTTGGTTAGCCAAAGTGGTCATTTGTCTGTATACACCTATGAACTGGGCCTTGACACTTTATTTAAAAGCTAGATAAGTTAAGTGGAATTGCATGATGCTCATATCTTTAAAATACTTACAAATCTGGCTTGACACCACATTCTATATGGAATATAATGTTAAGAAAAAGGATATCTGAAATCAACAAGCCCAGATTCTTTAATGCAAAAGGTAGGAGCACTGGCTAGAAAGAGCATACTGATGGTTCAGCTCTGACTTTCTATGATAGGTTATGCCTAGTCTACAAACCTACATGATGTGGGAAACACATCCACCCTTTCCTTAAAAATAAATAAACAAACAGTAGCCTGCAAATGCTTTTTTCAGTTTCCTGTAACATGAACTCCTAATTTCATTTTCCTTACCTAGAAAATAAAGTAAGTATTCTATTAGTTACACAAACTAATGTTCTTCATTCATTTCTAGAAGGGCATGATATTTGCAGTCAGGCCGAACAGTAACAGTTACAAGGAGCTGTACCAATGGCCATGAAATAGATGGGCGCAATGACTTCACAAATGCTGTTAAGTTCATACACTCATCTATCTCACAGCGGCTGAACCAGAATTGAAAAATCAACGAAAACAAGGTAACAGCATGCAAATGTGTGTGTTTGTGCATGCATGCACGCATGCACATGGGTTTGAACACTATGAGTGTGTGTGTGTGTGTGTATGTGTGTGTGTGTGTGAACAAGTGTCTGTGTGTGTTTGTGTATATATTTCTTTGTGACTGTGTTTTGTGTGTGTCTCAGTTTCTGTGTATATGTGTATCCATGTGCCGCTGCATCTGTGTATGTGTATGTGTACATGGGTGTTCGTGTGCATGTCCTTAGGAGCTTCTATGTATAAGTCTGTGTGTCTGGACTTCGGCATATATATATGTGTGTGCCCATGTGATTATCTGTTGCAAGTGTTCCAATTTCTGTGTGTAAGTGTGTGTGTGTGTGTGTGTGTGTGTGTGTGTGTGTGTGTGTGTGTGTGTGTGTGTGTGTCTCTGAGTGATGGATGTGTATATATCTGTGTGAATGAGTGTATGTGTTAAAATCAAAGTTATACTAGGGAAGGGTTTATGCCACTTCCCCACTGTTATGTGACCACATAGCTGGTATATATAATTAGCAGGGAGTGTGGGGGGACTTTACCCCCTGCAAAAAAAAAAGTTATGTACACACCATAATATTTCATGTTTGTTGTCCATCTCGCCTTCATTCTTGCTGGTTGGGTTTGATTCTGACTCGGCCTTTACTAAAGCTCGAGAGCTTCCACTGGCTCGAGGGGTATGCCCTATCCCATCATGCCTAGGGAGTATTACCCAGATCTTGTTTGCAATAATTATGCAGAGTAACAGCTATATACAGATATACAAAAAATATCCATAACACATGTGACCCTTTGGACTAAGGAAGAGAAAACTGAGCAGATGAGTTTCACCTCCAATAAAAAAACTCTCGATCCTCGAAGAGCGAAGGTGGAGGAAGGAGGGCGGGACACAAGAATGAAGGTGAGATGGACAACAAACATGGAACATTATGGTGAGTACAAAACTTCTTTATGTCATTTTGTCCTATCTCGCCTTCATTCTTGCTGGTTGGGACAGCATCCCTAGCACCTTCTTTCTTGGGTGACTCAAGGGAACAAACTCTTCAGAACAGTGGATCCAAAGGAAGCCCTATTCTGGGAGGCCACGTCTACTTTGAAATGAGTGATAAAGGTATGAGGTTTAACCCATATCGCTGCAGCACAAACTGAATCCACAGGTAACCTAGCCTTAAAAGCAATTGAGGTTGTAATAGCTCTTGTTGAGTGACCCTTAATTTTACCAGGAAGTTGTCTACTTTGAGAAATGTATGAATAGGTAATGGTATCCATAAGCCATTTTGACAGTGACCTTTGAAATTGGAGCATCTTTCTTTTTATCTGAGAAGGATACATATAATTGATCAGATTTCCTGAGCAACTTTGTTCTGTGTTGGTAGAAACGTAGCTGCCTGTGCATATCCAAATGAAGAAGTTGATATTCTGCCCTGTTGCCATAGTTCGAGAAGAAAACAGGTAGATCAATGGATTGATTCAAGTTAGTCTCAGAACAAACTTTGGGTAGAAAGGATGGATTAGTTCTAAGGGAGATGCTATCTTTATGGAAAACTAAGTAGGGAAGGCGTATGGATAATGTTTGAAGTTCTGACACCCACATAATTGACGTGATGACCACCAAAATGGCTGTCTTCCAAGTTAGGAACTTCAGATGACAAGAAGAAGCTGGTTCATATGGTGGTAGGATTAAGGTGGATAGTACTAGGTTGAAGTCCCAAGGAGATGGTGGTTCCTTGATTGGAGGCCTTAGCAAAAAGGCACCTCTCAGAAAAGCCTGGCACAGTCTGTGAGACATTATTTTCGATCCCACATCTCCTGTGTGATAGTTGGATATGGCAGCTAGTTGAACTCTTATGGTAGCTGTTGCTGCCCCTTCATTAAAAAGTTCTGCCAAGAAATCTAAGACAGTCGATATCGGGTCTGTGAAAGGGTCAATATGACTGATGGAAGCCCAACAAGAAAATCTTTTCCACTTGCTAGCATAAAAATTCCTAGTTGTAGTCTTATGGGATGAAACCAACATATGTTTCACAGTAGGGGATATATGTGGGAGCCTAGCTAATACTGGAAGTGGAGCAACCAAGCTGTCAACTTGTGGGTTTGGATCGTGGGATGGAGCGTTCCTGATGGATGAGTCAGGAGGTCTGGTACTGGGTCTAGAACCATGGCTCCTCTTGTAGATGGGGCCAAATGAAGGGGAACCAAATTTGATGAGGCCAGTAAGGAGCTAGGAGTATTAACCTGCTTCTCAACAAAAGGGCTTTCTGGAAAACTTTAGGAATTAACGGGAATGGAGGAAAGGCATAAAGAAGACCCGGGGGCTAATCGTGTACAAGTGCATCCCCTGGTGACTTCCCTGGACGGGGCCTCAGGGAAAAGTAGCTGCTGCATTTGGCATTCATGGATGTGGCAAACAAGTCACAACGCTGGCCCCATTTGCAAAAGACTTGTTCTGCAATTTCCTGTTTCAGAGAGAACTCCTGAGGCATCAGAATAGCTCTGCTTAGCTTGTCCGCTATTACACTGGATTTTCCTGGGATATGCATTGCTATCAGAAAGCATTGAGAAGAGACTGCCCATTGCCATACTCTTTGAGCCTCTCGACATAGGGGGTAAGATCTGGTTCTGCCTTGTTTGTTTATATACCACACAACCGACATGCTGTCAGTCTGGATTGCAGCCATTCCTAGTGGAAGGGAGTTCTGGAAAGCTTGCAATGCCAAGAGCATTGTACGGTCTTTCCCAGATAAAGCCCCCCCCACCCCATCTGTGAAGCGTACATGGCCAATGTAGCTACTGGTTGTGGGACAGTGAAAGGTCTAGGATTACCTGGGTGGACTAAACTCACCAACTGAGGTCCCTCTTGCAGGAAATTGTAATGATGATCTTATGGGACATGGGCAACCACTGAGCAAAAAGTAACCACTGGAGTACTCTTCATGTGTAGATATGCAAGAGGTACCAGAGTTATCGCTGCCGCCACCATACACAGAACCTTCAAGACAATCTTTGCCTGTACTTTCTTTTTTTGCAAGCAGACTGGACACTTGATGATGCAGTGTTTATAGCCTGTCTTGAGGAAGTTTTGCTACCATGTCTTTTGTATTTAAGTCTGCTCCTATGAATGTAATATGTTGTGATGGCAACAAGGCAGATTTTTCGAAATTTATGATGATACCTAGCTGTGAACATAGGTGAATAGTGGTGTCTCTTGCTTTGATTAGTAGATGCTCGGTGGCGACGGTTAGGAGCCAGTTGTCCAGATATGGAAACACTTGGAATCCTAGGCGTCACAAGTGAGCCGTGATCGCTGCCATGCATTTGGTGAACGTACTGGGGGCTGTAGTGAGACCAAATGGCAAAGCTCGAAACTGACAGTGACTAACCCCCAGCCAAAAGCATAGGTGATTCCTGGATCGTCTGTCCATTTTTATATAGTAGTACACATCCTGGAGATCTAGCGAGCACATCCAGTTGTCTTTTCCCAAAAAGGGAAGTACTGAGTGCAGTGTCACCATCCGGAACTTTGATTTTTTATGGACTTGTTCAGCCTGCTGAGATCCAAAAAGGGCCTCCAGTGCCCTGTCTTCTTTGGACCTAAAAAGAACCTTGAGTGCGTTCCGGATCCAATTTGGTCTGCGGGGACATCTTGGATGACTTTTTCTTATCAGCCTTTGAATTTCTAGGGTTGCCTGATACCGCTGGCTGGGTGGAATGTCCGGGATTGATCTTTTTTTTCTAATGGAGGGGAGGAGAAGGGAATGTTGTAGCCTCTGGATATTATCGTATGTATCCATTTGTCTTGTATAATATTTAGCCAGGAGTTTTGGTACAGTGACAATTGACCCCTCGACTGCTTCCAGAGGTGGACAGGTGGGCCTCCTTTCAGGAGTGCTGGAAGGGCCTACCAGAGAACATATCTCTGTTGCCCTGGTTTTCTGGACCCCCTCTGCAACGAGGTCAGTGTCTTCCATTATTCCTTCCCCTTCTGCCCCTGGGGGGAGACTCACCACGTGCATCTGGGAAAACTCTTTGGGACTTACGGAACCCCATCTTTCCACCCTTCTGGCCTTTGGGATAAGGCCTGGTAGGGAGGGAAAAACGTACTCCCACGGCAGAAAGAGTCTTACCCTCCTGCTCGCACCTGGTCAGAGTTTCTTTCACTCTTGGGCCGAACAAAGATGAGCGGGCATTGATAAAGGAAGTCTTGAAGGGCTCTGTAAACTCACATAGGCACATCGAGGAATTCCTCCTTCCGGAGATTCCTGTATCCGCCGCACTACTCGCTCCATTGGCCGCATAAGATATAAGCCACATGGAAGAGTTAACTACAGAGTTTAAAGTAGCAGGCTGAGTGGTCACCTTGTCTGAAACCCCAGCAGCTGTAGAACCTTGGAGAGTATCACCTAACTCCTTCAGGAGATACCTCTGAAGTCTAGTGAAATAAGTCAAGTAGTTTAGCAACCTGAGTGTAAAGGCTGCTGATGAGAACATATGCTTTCCGTATCTGTCCATCATGCAAGATTCTTTATTTGGTGGATGGACAGATGTGGAAGTCTCAGACAATTCCTTTCTGGTGGCTGCCACCACCACCATAGCATCTACTGGGACACCTTTGGACAAAAATTCCTGGTCAGAGGGAGCAGTAATGAACTTGTTGAGCCTCCTCGGAACGGGTTCCACAGATTTTACAGAGCCCCACGCCTTTCGAATGACTATGCTGAGGACCTGGTCAAAAGGCAGGGTCACCCAAGAGGTGGACGGGTGAGACTCGAAAGCCTCCAAGTACACGGACTCATCTTCAGAAGGGCCGATGGGTTTCCAGCCACCTCTCTGTTTAAGGATCTCTAGGATGTCTGCAAAGGAGACATCCTCAGAGGGTGACCTTGGAGACCCTTCTGAATCATCTTGGTCCATGTCAGAAGTGACAGACTCCTTAGGGGAGTCTAGATGTTTCCTCTTACATGTTCTCTTCTGAAGGACCTCTTCAGAGGGACACTCTGGAAAGGTTTCGGAAGAGATGCTTTCACCCACTGCGGCATCTTGGGACTTTGGGTCTCTATGCCTGGGGGGAGAGATGGTAGAGAGACAGACTCTGGCACTTTTGGGGGAAGAGAACTTGGATCCGAGAGTGGAGCTGACTGGGGTGACAGCACACTCATCATGACCTCAAAGGCACCATGATCCCATTCAGAGGGAGCCCCAGGCTCTGAAGAACCAGTAGACTGCCCCCAAATCTAGGCCATAGGCTCCAAGGCCGATGTAGGTGCCAAGCTGACCTGCACCAATGCCCTGAGAGGTAGATTTGGATCAAACAGCTATCCAACTCAAGCCTCCTCTCTGGACCTGATGGGGAAGTGTCAGCCCCTTGACTCCTCCCCCGAGGATGGCACAGAGGAAGTCGGAGTATAGATCGGGACCGAAGATCCTGGATCAGGTCTCAGTCCGGAGGGTTCCACTACTATCAAATCCAAGTCCAATGGCTCCGAAGCCACCACTTGGGTCAGAGGAGGAACTGTCACGGGGTGGTGATGGTTGTCAGAGCCAACTCCAGTCTACGAGGGCTTGACAGGATCTTGGCCAGTGCCAGTATCCATAATAGTCTCTTAACCACCCACTCCACATCGTCATCGGAAAGGCTCCTGAAAGACCGTGAGGATGGAGCCGACACTCTGGATGACTGTAGAATGGGTGAATGTAGTACTGATGAGACCAGTTTCAATATAGGGGACCAGTTCTGACTACAACTCTCTATCAGTTCCAAAAAAGTCAGTGGAGCCAAGAGACAGATTTCTCTGTCTCGACAGCCTTCAGGTCCTTGATCAATACTTTTGCCTGCTTCTTCACTGGTTCACATGCTGGTGCTGAGGAAGATGGTCTTTTTGAAGATTTGTCTGACACTGGCGATTTAGAGGAAGAAACTACAGTTGTGTACACTTACCATAAATGTAGATGTTCAAGTGTATTCACTGTTGTAGTCATCACATTTAGGTTATCTGCCTGCAGGTAGCCCTCAGCAGACCTGAATATTAGAGTCTTTGGATTTTTGCTTCAGATGCTGTCGCTTCTTCCATGGCATCAAGTCGTCAGGGGTATAAAACATGCAGCTGACGCCATTACATCAGTTTTTTTCTTGCCCCAGATGTCAGGTGCCCCCACAATAGGAAGAAATTATATGGTATGGAACACCCCCAGCAAAAATCAAATACACATGATATAGTATATGCCAAACAAGGAGGAAAGGTAAAAGTCAAGAGAAGTCAGGGGGCTGAAGGGAGGGTAACCAGGACTGCAACAGTGAATATACTCGAACATCTAAATTTATGGTAAGTGTACACAACTGTAATATTTTCTTCATGTTTCACTGTTGCAGTCATCACATTTGTGTTGATTCCTAAAGCTAAGAAAGGGTGGAAGTAGTTAAAGAGGATTAGGGCTAGCAATAAGGCCCTGTAAGACTGCTGTGGCACATCCAGGTCTGGATTTAGAAAAGATAGGCAGGTGGTAATGGCTGGTGAAAGTATGTACAGAGCCTCCAGGATGCAGCTTCCAGGATATCCCTGGTAGGGACTCCTCTGAGAAATGTGTTAGATGCAGCCCTGGTGGAATGTGTTCTTATCCCCTGTGGGGTAAGTTTTCCATGGTGTTTGTAGCAGAAATGGATGCAATGTGCTATCCATTTGGAAATGGTTTGCTTTGAAATGGCCTTCCTCTCTGCCCCTGCAGCAAAGCCAACTAGCAGCTGGTCAGATTTTCTGAGAGGCTTAGTTCTGTCCTAATATAATCTAAACTGTATGTGTACGTCCAGATAATGCAGTATCCTTTCCCCTTTATTCTGAGGATTAGGGAAAAAAGTAGGCAAATGAATGGACTGGTTTAGAGCCACAGCAGACAACACCTTGGGCATAAAGGATATATTAGTCCCGAGGGAAACCCTGTCTGCATGGAAGATAATGAAGGGATCCACTGCCTTGAGGGCCTTCAGTTCAGACACTCTTCTTGCTGAAGTGATGGCTAGAAGTAAAGCTGTTTTCCAATAAAGGAATTTTAACTCTGCTGTAGCAGCTGGTTCAAAGGGGGAAAGAGTGAGTTTTTCCAATACAAAGTTAAGGTCCCAGGCTGGAGTGGGAGCTGTCCAGGGGGGTCTTAAATTTTTGGCCCCTCTAAGGAATTGTTTTAGCAGGGGATGAGATAAAAGGAGTGGTTCAATATTATAATGTGCTGATATGGCAGAGGCATGAATCTTAATTGAAGAGAAGGATAGGCCCTTGTGGAGCATTTATTTACATAATCTAGAATATGAGGTAAGCTGGGCACCGTTGTGCCCATTCCCTGAGCCTGGCTCCAGGAACAATATCTTTTCCACTTTTCTGAATAGGATTTTCTAGTACTAGGCCTCGTTGCCTAAAGAATGACATCCAGCACCTGCTTACTGAAGGCTGCTGGAGGTGAACTCAGGGAATTAGCCAGGCTGCAAGGTTGAGGGTTTGAAGCTGAGGGTGCAGAATCTGGCCCGCCTGCTGTGACAGCAGGGAAGGGGTCTGAGGTACGTGCCAGGGTTGCAGCACTGTCAGACTGCGTAAAAGGGGGTACCAGTGCTGGTGTGGCCAGTCTGGTGCAATCAGTACTGTCCTTGGCTTGTCCTGTTTGATCTTTAGTAGAACCTTCGAGTGGAGAGGCAGAGGGGGAAAGGCATAAACTGAGAGGCTTTCCCAGGAAAAGGACAGGGCCTTCGCTTTCCGAGCTTGACTGTGGGGAGATCTGGTGCAGAATTTGTTCAATTGGTAGTTCTGAGGGGAGGCAAACAGGTGTACCTCTGGTGTCCCCCATTTGCTCCTCAAGAACTTGAATATTTTGGGTTCCAGTTTCCATTCGTGTGGGTCCATGAGATTTCTGCTTAAGTCGTCTGCCAGTGAATTTAGTTTGCCTGGCAGGAATTGACCTTGTAGGTTCACTTGGTAGCTCAAGGCTGTGTTCCACAGAGCCATGGCTAGTCTGCAGAATGGGTAGGAATGGGTTCCTCCCTGTTTGTCAGAGCATTCTGTACAGCTAACATTTCTTTTTGATTGATATGCAGGTGCATCTGTTTTGGGTTCCATTTGCCCTGAATGCATTGCCCTGCCATGTGAGCCCCCCCTTGCATAGTCTGATGCGTCTGTTAAACTTTGGGTGGCAGGCGGTAAGAGTGAAAGGGAGTCTGTTGTTGTGGTAGCAGGCCTCTGCCCACCAAAGGAACTCTGCCCTTAGACAAGGAATGATAGGAATCATTGTTTCCAGGTCCTGAGAATGTTGACACCATAGACTTTTTAGATACAATTGAAGTTTCCTCATACGCAGTCTTGCATATGGAATTAATAGAATGCAAGAGGCCATGAATCCCAGGGCTTGTAGGATTTTCCTTGCAGATTGCTGGGTTTTTGTGGCCAGTAGTTTGAAGTAGGTTGTCAAATGAACTCGTTTCTCTGGAGTGAGGAATGCCATCTGGGAAGAAGTGTCCAAGCTTGATACCAGGAATACAATCTGTTGGCAGGGTAATAGGTGTGATTTCTTCTCGTTCATGGTGTACCCTAGATAAGTTAGAAGTCTCTTTACAAATGCCAGGTGCTGTAATAGCAAGTCCTGGCTCTCTGCCTGAATCAGGCAATCATCCAAGTATGGGTAAATCTGAATATTTCTCTGCCTGCAAAATGCAATGGCTGGAGCTAGGTACTTTGTGAATACCCTGGGCGCAGTAGATAAGCTAAAGGGAAGTGCAGAGAACTGACAGTGCATAGACCCTGCCCTGAAGTGTATGTATTTTCTGCAGGACTCCCTTATTGGGATGTGCAGGTAAGTTCTTTTAAGTCTAGAGTTGCCAGCCAGGCATCCTTGGCTAGCATAGGAAGAAGCTGTTGAAGAGTTAGCATTTTGAATTTTAGAACCACCAGAAAGGTGCTGAGAATAGGAAGGTCCAGGATAGGACGCCAGGAGTTCTCTTTTCTGGGAACCAGGAACAGTCTTGAATAAAAACCTTGCCCCATTTGTTCTGCTGGTACAGGTTGAATCCCCCTGACACTGGAGAGAGAGAGAGTACTTATTTTTGGGCCTCCACCCACTGGTTTGGGGGGAGGTCTGGCCATCCACTTGGGGTTGAGATTGAATGGAAGTGGAATCTGTATCCTAAGGAAACTATGTTTAAAACCTATTTGTCCTGGATAATGAGTTCCCAGTTTTTTGCATGCAGGGTGAGCTTTCCGGCTAAGGGAGCAAGTAGTTGAGCAAGGCTTAGAAGAGCTGAGGATAAGTCATTGTGCCATTTTTCCATAGGGGGGTGGCTTACTACTTCCTGCTTTGGAAGTGGGGGGCCCTCACTGCTTAGATTTGTGCATAGCCTGAGACTGAAGACTTGGTGGTCTGTTGCTCCTGGGTTTAGACTGAGAAGGCCTGGAAGGGAATGGAAAGGACCAGTTCTTTGAAGGCCAATGTCTACTGAATCCAGGTGGCTGTACTTGTAAGAAATCTTTAACAGTTTGCATAGATTTAGCTTTTTCCTCCAATCATTTGAGGACTTCTTCAGCTTTGCTGCAAAAAGGCGCTCTTGGTTTAAGGGTGCATCCAGTAATTTAGCTTTAGCATGACCTGGCAAGTTTTGTTCCTTAAGCCAAGCATGCCTTCTAAGTACAGACCCAGTAACAGCAGCCCTGCAAGATGCTTCTAAAGCATCAAAACCACACATTGCAAAGTATGTTTACCTACTTGGTCAGCAGAATGCATTAATTATTGTACATCTTTGTGTTCAGCACAGTCAAGAATCAACATAATTTTCTGTTTAGTTAATCCCATAATATGCTGCTGATACTTTAACATATGAAATTGGCAATTTAAAGCCCTAATGGCCAAAGTAGCAGAAGTATATACCTTCTTACCCCATCTGTCTAAAGCTCTAGAATCCCTATCAGAAGGGGTAGGATTTTTGGCAGTTGTAGCCTTAATGCCTTTTGGTCCTTGGGAAATGGTCTCTGGATCCGCAGTAGGATTCTTGAACAGGAATTTGTGAGAGTCAGTTACCCTGTAGTACCTGTCAGGTTTCCTGGGAGCAGGAGGCAAAGTGTCTGGGGTACGGCTGGATTCCAAGAAAACGTCAATTACAATCTCCAGAACAGGAGGGATAGCTAGAGGTCTGTGTTGAGGCAGGTTTAAAAATTCTCTAAGTGACTGTGAAAAGTTCTGGCTTTCCCAGTGGAAATGCTCCCTAAGGGTATGCAAGGTTTCACCAAAAGAAAAATTTTCTGGAGGGGAAGCAGAGGGAATGGAATCCTCTGCATCAGAATCCTCATAAGTAGATATGGGTAAATCCTGGTAGTCAGGAGGAGTAGAAATATCAGATTCCTCCTCAGAAGAATCAGAAAGAAAATTAGTTGTAGGTCTCTTCAAGGAGGGAAGGCTGGCTTCCTCTAATTAAGGTAATAATTTGTTTTTGAAGCATAGGGGCTTGAGAATGCACTTTGGACGTCATTTTTCTAGGCATAGTGCGAGCTTTAGGCCTGAGGAATTCGGAATTCTTAGCTTGAAATGAAGTTGTCGGTTTAATATGAAAATTTGTAGGCCTGAATACACCCTCAGAAGCCGGTGCCTGCACAGCGGCTCCAGACCCATCCAAAGTAGAGACCTCCGCAGGTTCCATACTCGAAGAAGCATCTTGTGGCATACTGGACTCCGAATGGGTCTCAGTAGAGGTCTGCGAATCAGTAGTAGTGGGTATTAGAGGCTGTGAAAGCACCTCACTGAGTACTGGCGGACTGGCGACTAGCTTAACGGTAGCGTCGGCGGAAGTTTTGGACCTAAGCGGTCTGTCTCTGTCTTTATCCTTGCATTTTTTCAGAAGAACGGTAGTTGGATGGCTTAACGAAGCCATTTCGGAGTACGGAGATCAAGAACGAAAGTATTTAGCTACAAAAATAGCCCAACAACGAATGGTTCGGGCGTTGAACAAGGCACAAAACCAACAGTGAGGGATGTCATGGTCTGGGCCTAAACAGGTGATGCAGTAAGAATGAAAATCTCTGTGAGGTATTTGCTTTCCACAGGCAAGACAATTGTTAATTTTTTCTGACATCGGTTAGAGCACGAAAAAAGGATCCCCAATCTTTTTGAAGACTTCAGGTCTGAAACTCGAAAACGAAAATTTCAGGAGTCGGCCTACCGGCACTTGCAAACTGCTTCTGCTTCAGGCACAACACAGCAAGA
This sequence comes from Protopterus annectens, assembly GCF_019279795.1. Taxonomy (NCBI): domain Eukaryota; kingdom Metazoa; phylum Chordata; order Ceratodontiformes; family Protopteridae; genus Protopterus; species Protopterus annectens. The sequence continues at coordinate 287,561,922 of NC_056743.1, forward strand.
AAGACTGATGTAATGGCATCGGCTGCATGTTTTATACCCCTGACGACCTGACGTCATGGAAGAAGCAATAACATCCGACGCCGAAATCCAAAGACTCTGGTATTCAGGCCAGGTGAGGACTACCAGCAGGCAGATAACCCAAATGTGATGACTGCAACAGTGAAACATGAACATCTCTTGTTTTCCTTCTCTAGCCTCAGAAAAAGGGACTTTGAGAAAACCCCTCACAATAAGCATATTTTTTCTTTCCTGTAAAACTCTAGAGCTAAACTCATGACAAACAGCACAGGATTCGGTTCCCTATTAGAAGACCGAAGACGCATTCTTTCGAATACATCTTGGTCGAACTCAAAAGCCTGAAACAGCAAAATATCGAAGCTGCTTTTAAGCGAATTCTTTCCTTGGGAAGGAATTTGCTTGGCCACTTTGTTACTTTGCCGTTTTCTGCACTGTAGTGTAGTCTCGGAGTTGGTATATTTAATGGGGAGGGGGTGTTTAAAGTCTGTTTTTTTTTATTTTTTTGTTGGAACAGTGATTTTTTTGTTGTTGTTTGAACAGCGATTTTTTCCCTAGGAAATAAATCGCTGTTCTGACAGTTCGAAATTGTAAGCTTTCGCTTACATAGGGTCGATTAATCACCGCTCACTTTTTTAAGCGCTCGGTGATCTAATATAGACCCCAGGATTCCTGTAGATGGACAGCACCCAAACAGTATATGCAGCTGGTAAGTCCATCTGTTAAAGACATTTTCTGGGGACAGCAGTCACACTTTTTGAAGCCAGAAGGCTTTGGTTCCCATCCTTAGAAATGACTAATTATCAGTGGTTTAAGCTAGGACCAAAACCAAGTTATACCAAAACACAACAAGATCAACTTACACTAAAGAACAAACTAAATTTTTTTTTTAAATAACAAACACACCACAACTGTAGAAGGGGCACCAGAGGAAAAGTCTCTAACTTAAACGACAACTCCAGAATGAGGAAAGAATGAAAAAGGGGAAGGGAAAGCCCTCTAACTGAAACGGGATGATTCAAGGAGTCCTCTAACTTAAACAAACTCCTTGTCAAACTACGAAGAGAAACTACAAAAAATCCCCACAAACTCTGTAGTAAAAGGGAGTCTGGGCATGAGATAGGGTAGCAGAAAGGCCTAACAAAAGATGATGGCCAGCAACACACAAAAAAACAAAGCAAATCGGACAAATTTGCCTGATAGAAGTAATATTAACACTAATTATTCTCAAAACAGTAAAAAAGACAATAATTATGATCCAAAAAACAAGAAACTTTTCTATTTAGCCTGGAGCCTAGTAGTAAGCAACCCAATCTAGTTTAGCAGCAAACGAGATCTGGGTAACACTCCCTAGGCATGATGGGATAGGGTGCAGCCTCGAGCCAGTGGAAGCTCTCGAGCTTTAGTAAAGGCCAAGTCAGAACTGATGCTCGGTTCCCAACCCAACCAGCAAGAATGAAGGTGAGATAGGACAACATAACAT